>NC_053022.1:192584121-192884121 GCF_003073215.2 Triticum urartu
CTGAAGACCTTCAACGTGAAACCGAAGGTGGTGGTCGGCCAGCAAGCGGAGTGCGGAAGCGCCATGGTGGGCAAAATGCCCAACGTCACCTGGCTCGAAGGCTCCTATGTGGAGATCGTAAAGGGGTGGCAATCGGGGTGGTTCTACATCACCGAGCCACGCGGCACCAACTGGGTGGCGGCGCCCGAATTTCGATCCGGCATCCCCACGCGGATCACCTCCTGGAAAGAGAAGGGCCTATCCTGGGGTTCATCGGTGGAGCCGACCGGACTGCTGAACTATGTTAAAAATATGATAAGCAAGAAAATCAAGCTTGTCAACATGGGCCAGGTCATGCTCTTCCGCCGGATCCTTCCATGTCAAAGACGAGCATTCAATATGTGGGAGTTCGAACCGGCCAAGCACCAGACGCTGCGAGAGCTCTTCAACACGACGCACAAAGACGTCTGGAAGGTGCTGTTCAAGGCCACCGAGGTACCTCCTCCCCTTATCGAGGATCGTGGACTCTGCGCAAAGCGCCCTGCCAATTTGGTAAGCTCTTTATATCTCATAAGATGTTCCTTTCCCCAGTATAATCATGTGAGGGATCTGAGCCTTCATGCCATTTTAACAGGACTGGGTAGCGACAGCGGAGCGGATCGATTGTCCGGCCCCACTGCCCGAAGATCCAGCAAGGGCTCTCTTAACGGAGATGCTGGTTCCGGCGCCCTATGAGGCGCCGGAGAAGAAGGCCAAGAAGAAGGCCGCGCGGACCAGGAAAGGTCTCCGGCGCAAGGTTGTATCGGACCCATCGTCCAAAAACACCGAGGCGCACTCCTCCCACGAAAACGAGGAGGAGGAAGAGGAAAGTTCTCCCCCCAACCGGGGGGTGGGCAAGAAAAGGAAGGCTGCCGCATCTGGGGAGGCCAAAGGGTCCAAGAAGGGAAGGACCCTCCTTCCAGACCAGTCCACAATAGCCGCTTACAGCGACGAGGAGTGGTTGCCTAGGGACAAGCCCCTGGCGAAGTCGTAAGTATCCGGATACTACAATGGTTCTGGTATGTTTTGTTTTATTGCTTCTTATCATGTCAAACATGATCATGAAGTCCATCCAAAGCCCACATCGACGTCTCCTCTTCGGATGAGTCTCTGGGCCAGTCGGTGATGAACAGCGATTCAGTCCCGACAGTCACCTCCCCCCGGCCCACGGACAACATCGAGGTGTTGTCTCAAAGGGCACCGGACCAAGGGGAGATAATTCTGGAGGCGCCCCAAGGCGACATCCCAGATGCCAGGCGCATGTGGGGTAAGACTCCCATGGGTTCTAATGACGGGGGCTGCAGCAAGTTTGGCCCCCAGCCGGATACTACGCCGGAACCTCTGGTGGTTCCGGATTCTGTCAGGCGACACCTTGCTAAGGGGGGCGAGCTGTCTGTGCCAATGGCCTTTGTCCATCCAGAGGCATCGGACAACTAGCTGGAAGCGCTTCACGGTGCTTCCATTGACTAAGAGCACCGCACCATCATGAGTGCGGTGGTCGAGAAGGTTCGGTCCGCCAAAAGCGGATTGACCGAATCCTGTGCCAGCCTCCTAACAGGCTTTGAGGTAAGTAATCAAATTATGAGAAAATATCACAGCATAGACAGTAGCCCCTAATGCTTTGTTTGGTGTTCACAAAGAAAGGCCGAACAGAGGATCAAATAACAACCACAGGAGTCTAATCAGAATATGTCTATGTGAATAAGCAGGCTTCGCTGCTAGCCACTGCCGCTCGTACTGCGGAGGTCTCCGGACTGAAGCGGGACCTTGAGTGGTCTCAGGTAGAGCTCGGCCTTACCAAGAGGCGACTTGAAGAGAACCAAGGTAAGTGATTCCCCATCTGTATATTGATAAAGAAAAAAGTGATTATTAGATCATAGGATCATCATGAATTTTGCTAGGGGCCACGACCGAAGTGGCGGCCCTGAAGAAGGCACTGTCCGAGGCCGAAGATAGAGCGGCCAAGGAGTGCATCGAGTGCGAGAAGCAAGAGGCCCGAGTTGGCGAGGTTCAGCAAGAGCTCTAGGATTTTGTCAAGAAATACGAGTCCTTGGAGCGTTACTCTAAGACATAGGGGTCCGAGATTGCGAAGGCCCTCGAGGACGCACAAAATGCTAAGGCCGAAGCCCAAAAGGCCCTCCAAGAGATTCAGGCGGTCAAGAAGATAGCGGCGGGTAAGGCATTCATTATGCAAAGCAAGCATGTGAAGGATACTTTCCTTTTACTTACCCGAATTCGGAGCTCTCTAGGAGCATTCGCAGATCTATCACGTAGCGTATCGGATGCCGCGGAGTTCAACAGGCACCCCAGGCTTTACACTTTATGCTTCCGGCTCGTATGTTGTGTGGAATTGTGAGCGGATAACAATTTCACACAGGAAACAGCTATGACCATGATTACGCCAAGCTATTTAGGTGAGACTATAGAATACTCAAGCTTCACAAGGTGGCCGAACTGGCCATGAAGGGTCTCATAGTCCGGATGTGGCCTGGCGAGCCCCTGCCTAGCAGCTACTTCCGCCTGGTAAAGCGGCTTGTGAATGCCTGCCCACGGTTTGAAGTCATAAAGTGGTCCGTATGCATTGAAGGTGCGCGCAGAGCCTTTGCCCGTGCGAAAGTGCACTGGGCGAAGATGGACGCCGAAAAGCTGGTGAAGGAGGGGCCACCGGAGGGCAAGGAGCATCGCCACCCCGAAAAGTATTATGACAGTGTCCTGAAGGGTGCCCGCCTTGTGGTGGAGGAATGTGCTAAGGATGTAATATTTGAATGAATGTACTCATGTGATCCTGTAATATGAAAACGAGTTCATGTGCGCTATATAATGCTTGTCGATTTAAAATATTACCTTCTGTGCGGCCGTTTATAAAATCTGAGAGTTGGCCAGTCGTCGGCTTTTGCCCCCATGTAACTAGTATTGAGGTGTTCGGGATAAATCTTAAACACTCTTTATCCAAAAAAATTTGGTCCTTTAAGGAGGTGTTTAGCGCAGCGAACAAGGCAATTGGACTATACGGCTTTATCACTCTCACTTAGCGATAGAAGTCTATAATTTTAAATTTTGGCGAAGCCCCTAGTATTCTGAAGGCCGAATTTGGGGCGCTATATACGCCTCAACCGGACAAGGCCGATTCCTCGCCCGAAGCGGAAGAAATCTTTAAGGATTTGAGACCTCTCGAACAGCGACCAGCTCTCGCCGCATCATGACAGTCAGTTTTCAGCTTTCTCTACTGAGGTTCTCGTCCGGAAGAACCGGGACACAATCGCAGTAGTTCTCCCAGTGCTACCTTAGCCGATATAGCGGAACATAAGGTACCAAAACATGGGAGCCGGGAAACCCCAACTATTGACCCAAGACATGATTCGGAGCTGATGCATATAATGCTATAAGTTCGGGGTGCCGCACTGGCGAAAGTGTTAGGACTTTTCTTGCCGTGTTATGGGGTACACTGAAGCCCCTGGCACACTGGATGTACCAGAATGTACAGGTGCAATTTGTCGTAAATAAGCAGACAAGGAACAAATATGAAGAAATGCAATAATAAGCTAACGTTTTACATTGTTATTTAAATGGTACGTCAAACCGTATGTGTACAAGTAGTGCAATAAGCAAAAATAGGACTATTTGACATGTCCTATCCAAGGGCAAGCTGCGTGTGGGTATGTAAAATAGGTATAGCGATCGTTATCAGAGACCACCTGGGGATTCCCTTGTACGTCAAAGCTTCTTGCTTCCTTGGTGTTTCCTTCCCGTGATGGGTCTGATAATCAGGCTATCGGAGAGGGCCTTCAGAGAATAGGGTCCTGAAAGGAAGAAAATGGTAAAGATATACGGGTCCTGAGGCGATTGAGCCGCATTGTGGGCCGTGCCATAGCCGTGCTTCCGCCTATGCCCATGGTATCTTAAGTGCATAATTATGTACGCGCGACACAAATTTCGCCGCTTGACTGGGACTAGGACGGAGGCCGAATTTCTAGGCGAGCTCTAAACATGCCAGGCGATCCTATTGCAGGGTACTCCAGACTCGCTTGAAGGTGTCCGGGGGCTTTATCGCCGAATTGGCGGTTTACCTCAGAAGGATGCTTTGTACTTCTGCTGCGAGGGCCGCAGTGTGCTCCTCTGTACGGAGCGAGCGTTTTGTGTTTCCATTAACTATTATAATACCGTGAGGTCCCGGCATTTTGAGCTTGAGGTATGCACAATGCGGTACTGCATTGAATCTGGCGAATGCGGTTCATCCGAGCAGTGCGTGATAGCCACTGCGGAAGGGGATGACATCGAAGATCAACTCCTCGCTTCAGAAGTTGTCCGGAGATCCGATGACCACTTCCAGTGTGATTGAGCCGTGCAACAGGCCTCTACACCTGGTATGACACCTTTAAAGGTGGTTTTTCTGGGTTAGATCCTTGAGGGGTCGATACCCATTTTGTGCACTGCATCCTGATAGAGTAGGTTCAGGCTGCTGTCACCGTCCATAAGGACTCGAGTGAGGTGAAATCCGTCAATGATGGGGTCAAGGACCAATGCGGCAGAACCGCCATGACGGATACTGGTAGGGTGGTCCCTGCAATCGAAAGTGATTGGACAAGAAGACCACGGGTTGAACTTTGGGGCGACTGGCTCCATCGCATAGACGTCCCTTAGTGCACGCTTCCGTTCCCGCTTGGGAATATGGGTTGCGTATATCATTTTCACCGTTTTCACTTAGGGAGGAAATTTCTTCTGTCCTCCTGTGTTCGGCGGCTGGGGCTCCTCCTCGTTGTTGCTATGCAGCCCCTTTACCTTGTTTTCGACATTCAACTTGCCAGCCTATTTGAACAACCAACATTCTCTGTTGGTGTGGTTGGCTAGTTTATCGGGGGTGCCGTGAATTTGACACGAGCGATCGAGTATGCGGTCCAAACTGGACGGGCCCGGATTGCTTCTTTTGAACGATTTTTTCTGCTGACCGGATTTAGAGCCACTGAATCCGGCATTGACTGCCGTGTCTTCGGCGTTGTCGCCGTTGTTGCGGCGCTTGTGTGTGTTGCGACGTGGCTTGCCATTGCTATCTCTGCCATATGAATTGCCAGGATTCTTGATGTGTTGTTGGTGCGAGCCAGCCAGCTGTCCTCGCCCGCACAAAAGCGGGTCATGAGTGTCATGAGGGCTGCCATGGACTTCGGCTTCTCTTGGCCGAGGTGTCGGGCGAGCCACTCATCGCGGATGTTATGCTTAAATGCCGCTACGGCCTCGGCATCTGGACAGTCGACAATTTGGTTCTTTTTAGTTAGGAACCAAATCCAAAATTTCCTGGCTGACTCCCCGGGCTGTTGGGTTATGTGACTCAAGTCATCAGCATCCGGTGGTCCCACATAAGTGCCCTGGAAGTTGTCAAGGAATGCGTCTTCCAAGTTCTCCCAACTGCCAATGGAGTTTGCCGGCAAGCTATTCAGCTAATGCCGAGCCAGCCCTTTGAGTTTTAGTGGGAGGTACTTCATGGCATGTAGATCGTCACCGCGGGCCATGTGGATGTGGAGGAGGAAATCTTCAATCCATATCGCGGGGTCTGTTGTACCATCATATGATTCAATGTTCACGGGTTTTAACCCTTCTGGGAATTCATGGTCCATTACTTCGTCGGTGAAGCATAGGGGGTGTGCGGCGCCTCTGTGCCAGGCTATATCACGACGTAGTACATACGAGTCTTGTCTGCTGTATTCGGCCGGACTGGATTTGCTTTTAGTATATCCGGCGTGACGGTCATCGTCCCGCGTTGGGGCGTGCCCCCGTGATCCGTAGATCGATCTTGTATGTCCTGCTTTGTTTTCCATTACGTCTCGCAGGTCCTGCATGTAGCCCCGAGCCTTGGTGTTTTTGTTTGACTGGCGACGCGGTGCGGGCTGGACTTCAGGCTGATATGCCGCTTTGTCTCGGCCACGTGGTGGCCGGTCAGCCGCTTCATATGCTGGTAGTGTAGGATTTAATGCTTCCTCCTTGTGTTGGGGTAGCAACCTGCGCTTTGGGTAACTTTTCGTTGGGCGCTCGAGTTCGTATTCCTCGGCTGCCAGGACCTCGGTCCATCTATTCGCTAGCAGATCTTGATAAGCTTGAAGCTGCTGCTGCTTTTTCTTCAGGCTTTTTGCTGTGGCTATAAGCCGACGCATGAAGCGCTCCTGCTTGACGGGATCCTCAGGCATGATAAATCCTTCATCGCCGAGGCTCACCTCGTCTTTGGAGAGGGGCATGTAATTGTCATCCTCCGATTCTCCGTCTGTCGCCTGTTCCTTAGGGCTAGCTTGCCCATCCTCCCACTAGAAGCCTGGCTGGAGGGGATTGTCTTCATCTTCGGCACTATCCACAACGTTATTGTCTGTTGTGCGGGTACTGCTGCTTTTGCTATGGCGGGGCTTAGAGCGGCGCCGATGACTTCGGTGCTTAGATTGCTTCTCGAGGGGATTATCCGCCGTTGCCTTATTGCCATCGCTTTCTTTGGGGGTGTCCACCATATATATATATATCATATGATGAGGTGGCTGTCCAGCACCCTGTGGGCGGTGGTTCCTGTTCTTGTCCTACATCGTCGTCCATACCATCGATGTCTTCGAAGCCGAAATCAAGCATGTCGGTTAAGTCATCGACAGTGGCTATTAAGTGGGTGGTGGGTGGGGAATGAATTTCTTTGTCATCCGCTTCCCACTCAAGCAGGACATAGTTCGGCCAAGGGTCTCCTGACAAGGAGAGAGACCTCAATGTATCTAGCACATCGCCCAAGGGCGAGTGCTGAAAAATATCCGCGGAGGTAAACTCCATGACGGTGCCCAATCAGATTGGATAGGCACGGACGCAGGCGGTTTGGAGCATGTGGCCGGGGACGAATCCAAGGGTCCGGTAACACAGGTCTCATAGGAGGTGAAGTCAGTCTTCGGCTCTATCGCTGCTGAGTGTGCGGCCTCCGTGGCGGGGTCCATCCCGTCCTCGGATGGCACGATCTGCTCGGATTGAGGGCTGGAGTAGCCATAGGTGTGATCTCCCGAACACCGTCCGACGGCAGAGCTAAGTCATGCTCGTCGTGACTGTGCGGCGCACCTGACATGGGCTCGAATCCGTCGAAGATCAAGTCACCGCGGATGTCGGCAGTATAGTTCAAGCTTCCAAACCTGACTTGATGGCCAGGGGCGTAGCTCTCGACCTGCTCCAGATGGCCAAGCGAGTTGGCCCGTAGTAGGAAGTCGCCGAATACGATGATATGTCCAGGGAGAAAAACCTCACCCTGGATCGCGTCATTGCCGATGATCGAAGGAGCCATCAAGCCTTTATCGTGACGACACACACTACAAAAAAAAGACACATCCGTGACATTTTGGGCCGAACGAATTTTTTTCCTGTCATACATATGACACTTCTATGACGATAATTGTGACAAAACCCGGTACCATCGTAGATGTGGTGGGCTCCTAATTCTATGACAAAAAATCATGACAGAAAATGGGCTTTTCATCCTGGGCGGGCCGGAGACGCAGCTGCATGACATTCTTTGGGCCGTCCATGACGGAAAAAACCATGGTAGAAGTAAGGGGGAGGAAAATTTCAGGGAGTTCCTAGTTACGGTGGGAGGTCGGGGGCCGAGCGATGCGCGTTTCTCTCGTACACATACGCGCGTGTGTGCGAGGCGTTGGCTCTAACTGAACCCGAGCGAGGCGTTGGGCTATAACTGAACCCGAGCGATTGCACTGCAGGCTACGCGTTACTGAACCCGAGCGATCGATCGATGTCTGTTAACTGAACCCGATCGAGCGATTCCTTCGCTACTGCTGCTAACTGAAGCCGATCGATGGAATGAACAGTGAGCGTTGCGGGGGGGGGGGGGGGGGGGGGAAAGGGGGGGGGGGGGTGGATGAACAGTGAGCGGTGGCGTTGCCTCTGGATGAACAGGACCCCGTGGTGTGGTGGAGGGCTGGATAAACAGTAGACGGTGGAGGGGTGGATGAACAAGACCCCGTGGTGTGGAGGGCTGGATGAACAGTAGACGGTGGAGGGGTGGTTGAACAGGACCCCGTGGTGTGGAGGGCTGGATGAACAGTAGACGGTGTAGCGGTGCCCGTGGAGGGGTGGTTGAACAGGACCCTGTGGTGTGGAGGGCTGGATGAACAATAGACGGTGGAGGGCTGGTTGAACAGGACCCCGTGGTGTGGAGGGCTGGATGAACAGTAGACGGTGGAGGGGTGGTTGAACAGTAGCCCGTGGAGTAGCGCGCGGTGGAGGCTGGATGAACAGGAGCCCGTGGAGGCTGGAGGAGGTCGACGGTGGAGATGAATAGTATCCCGTGGAGTCCCGTTTTGCGGTACGCCACACCCCTCCCGATGAACAGGACCCCCGTTTCGACTCTAGCGCTCCAACACAAGTCCGTTTCCTCCGTTTTGCGGTACGCCACACCCCTCCCGATCAACAGGACCCCCGTTTCGACCATAGGAGGTCCGTTTCCTCCATTTTGCGGTACGCCACACCCCTCCCGATCAACAGGACCCCCGTTTCGATCGTAGGAGGTCCGTTTCCCCCATTTTGCGGTATGCCACACCCCTCCCGATGAACATGATCCCGTTTCGAACGTGGCCGGTCGAACACAAGGCCGTTTCCTCCGTTCTGCGGTACGTCATGCCTCGTTTCCATCGCCTGTTTCGTCCAAGGCCTCCCGATGAACACGACACATTCCGTTGCCTCCCCATGAACATGACGACGACACTGTTTCTCCGTTCCGACCCAGCCATGTACACGAGCCCTCGCCGTACGTATGCGCGAGTAGGCGTTCGAGACCCCGCTCGTATGTACACATACGTGGCCGTATTTTCTTTCTTGCACCCTGACCGCTGTACGTACGTGTACATGCTACATGCGCGCCTCTAGTACGACACGTGCGCGCCTCTACATCGACAAGTATATATGTACGTACACGTTCGCGACCAGAATGACAACGCTACGTATGCTTCGACCAGGTGGGTCCCGACTGTCAGGCACTTCCTTGTGTGCGAAGATGTAGCTGGTGGGTCCTAGCAGTTAGGGGGGCGAATCGTTTTTTTTGCCCGGACGCACTTCCTTGCGTGCGAAGGTGTAGCTGGTGGGTCCCAGCAGTCAGGGGGGAAACATTTTTTTCGCGAAATACGGTGGCCCATCCGGTGGGTCCCCGCTGTCAGGTGGAGGAATAATTATTTTGCACGTAATAAGGAGGCACTTGCTTGCTGCGGCCGTGGACCCAGCTGTCAGCCTCTCCACATACAGTCCACGTCCGATGGAAGTCGTTCCTTGACCATGTTGACCACGCCGCGCCGAGAACACCAGGGCGATGGACGACGGCGAGGCCTAGGAAGTGGAAGCCCGCGCGGAGAGGAGTACGAGGGTTCACTGGTTCGGCTGCTGTGTGAGGCTGCCGTCACAGTAGGGCCTGGCCAGCGGTGGGAATAGTAGGGGGCGGTGAGGCCTCTGCGGCAGCACAGCCGACCATGGGAGGCAGGAGCATGCGTCACGACCGGCGCTGCTTTGGGCGGCTGGAGCAAGAAGACCAGACGTTGAAGAAGCACTATGGCTGTTGGATGGACATCGTACGGTCACTGGAGCTAGAATCATTCATATTGACTAAAGTTGACAAAGGCCCCCGTCCCAGTTAACTTAGTAGGCCCACAAGTCAGCCTCCCACCATGGTGGGTCCCAGCTAGCAGGGGGAGTATTCATTTTTTTATGCGTAATAAGGAGGCACTTCCGGTGGGTCCGAGCTGATAGCGTGGGGAACATTTTTTTCGCGAAATACGCTGGCCTGTCCGGTGGGTCTGAGCAGTTAGGGGGGAAATGTTGTTTTTGCGAAATAAGGTGGCCCGTCCGGTGGGTCCCTACTGTAAGGTGGAGGAATAATTATTTTGCCCATAATAAGGAGGCACTTCCTTGCGGCCGCCTAGGCCCAGCTGTCAGCCTCTCCACGTACAGTACTCTTCCGATGGAAGTCAGTCGTTGACCATGTTGACCACGCCACGCCGAGAGCACCAGGGCGGTGGTCTGGACGACAGCGAGGCCTAGGAAGGGGACGACGCGGAGCCGGGGAAGACGCAGCAGTGGAAGCCCGTGCGGAGAGGAGTACGAGGGTTCACAGGTTCGGCTGCGGTGTGAGGCTGCCGTCGCCATAGAATAACAGGGGGTGTGGGTGAGTGGAGGGATGGCCTGGCCAGCGGTGGGAGTAGTATGGGGGCGGTGAGGCCTCCGCAGCAGCACAGCCGGCCACGGGAGGCAGGAGCAGGCGGCACGATCGGCGCTCCTTTGAGCGGCTGGAGCAAGAAGACCAGAGGTTGAAGAAGCACTACGGCCGTTGGATGGACATCGTACGGTCACTGGAGCTAGAGTCATTCATATTGACTAAAGTTGACAAAGGCCCCAATCCCAGTCAACTTAGTAGGCCCACAAGTCAGCCTCCCACCATGGTGGGTCCCAGCTAGCAGGGGGAGTATTCATTTTTTGTGTGTAATAAGGAGGCACTTCCGGTGGGTCCGAGTTGACAGCGGGGGGAACGTTTTTTTTTCGAAATACGCTGGCCCGTCCGGTGGGTCCAAGCAGTCAGGGGGGAAACGTTTTTTTTCGCGAAATAAGGTGGCCCGTCCGGTGGGTCCCTGCTGTAAGGTGGAGGAATAATTATTTTGCGCGTAATAAGGAGGCACTTCCTTGCGGCCGCCTGGACCCAGCTGTCAGCCTCTCCACGTACAGTACTCTTCCGATGGAAGTCGGTCAATGACCATGTTGACCACGCCGCGCCGAGAGCACCAGGGCGGTGGTCTGGACGACGGCGAGGCCTAGGAAGGGGACGACGCGGAGCCGGGGAAGACGCAACAGTGGAAGCCCGCGCGGAGAGGAGTACGAGGGTTCACTGGTTCGGCTGCGGTGTGAGGAATTCTAATGGAATTTACAACAGCCCATTTATAGTTTGTTAAAAGTACAACCCATTTTCTAGCTAGGACAATGATTAATAATTTCAACCAACCATTGAAGACAGAATTCAATAAAATTTCCCACATTTTGATGGGCTCCGAAATATTTTTATCTTGAAATTTCTAGTCAGATTAAATATAAATTTGTATTACGTAAAAATCCAACGAAACATTGCGCTCGCAACAATGAATATTCTATAAACTAATTTCGTGTTTGGTCCATTTTTTTTATACTTACTGCCCAGTTTTTATAATTACATCCCATTTATTATTTTTAAAGCCCATTTTCCTATTAAGCCTAATGCATCCCTCCTAGGAAAGATTTGCAGCCCAGCGGGGCGGAGAATAACAAGTTGACCTTGCCTGGGTATTCCTCAAAAAGACGTATAGCTGGGCTAGCCATTTTCATCTTGAAAAAAATCATTATCTGGGCTGGATATCTGGCCTGGGCTAGACGGGCCACAGCCCGCCCAGTTAATACCCTGCTCTCCTCTGAACAACAATGAAATCATCGCCAAGAAAAACTCTGCAGTGCTCATGCCTCAAAAACACAAATACTGCTCGAGCTGCTTGGTCCCAGCTGTTGGCCGCACCTTGTGCAATTCTCTTGTTTATATTGACTACATAGGTTGACAATGGTGTGGGACCGTGATGTCAGGAAACCAGGAGAAAACAAAAAAATATAGTTGTACATAATAAGGAGGCACTTGCGTACGTACGGCTATGGCCCTAGTGGGTCCCTAGTGTGATCCAGTCAAAATTAAGTCATCTCCTGAATCCTCATGTTCGTTGACGATGTTAACAATGCTCGGCGCCACGGTGAGCGCAATAACTCGAAGGACAACGGAGAGGGCCTCGCGGGCCCTACGGATGGTCTGATACAACGCCCGCTACTGATTCAGGAAGCCAGGATCATCAGACACCTATGAGCACCTTCAAGAAACTGATACGGCATGAAACGGTAAGGTCGCGCTTGGGAGCTCTGGTTTATTTCAAACCTGTATTAACATACAAGTGTAATTTACTCGTCATCGAAAACAACGCGTAAAATACAGGCGTAATGAAACCGAGGGCCCGAGGTCTGTAAGTAAAACCGACGGGTTACGCGCGTAATTTGAGAAACCAGTGTATATTTTACGAGCACTGCTATATGGACGACATTACCAGACGATACATGCACAACGTGCGTATCATGCCATCCATGGGCAAGGCAGAAACAACAGCTAACGGCTGGATTAGCAATCGTCCGAGTGTCGTTCAGCGTTTTTATCATGTGTCAAGTACTTCCGATATTTTACTAGTCGAAATCGACCAACCAAGCACCTTCGCCCGTGACCATCTGCTTTAATTTACAAGCGTCAGTTTTACAAGCGGTGTTGGTTGGAAAACGACGATCCAATCACGGCCTAATATCATGAGTTGGTCGGAAGATCATATGGTTTCACGTCTAACCTACCCGACTTGTCGTATAGGCTATGAATGAAACATCAAACGATTATGTTCTTAAGCACGGAAACAACAGAAGAGGATGATCTTCTTAACAAGCAAATCACTGGCATTAGATCGACATGCAAAACAATACGAAGCATTATTCTCAGGAGGCACGGTGAACAGCTCGTGACGCCGCATGCCACAACATTCCAAGCTCAACTTTGCAATCAAACACAAGGCCTGGCATTACATAGACAATATTCAGAACAAACTCTTAACACAGGAATATCTCAGCAGAGTAACTATTTACTTCTAAACTGAACACATGAATAGGAAAAAACACTCGACGCTGCTCACAGCAAGGGCGTCCCACTCAAAAATATCAAATGCATGTCTTCTGGCTAGCATCAATGAGCAAATTTTGACAAGGTTTTCCAATTCCAATATATTAAACTAACGTCTTCTTGCTAACATCAATGATTAAACTTGGACAAGCTTTTCCCATTCAAAATATGTAATGCCTATGATCGTGGAGTCCTCTCGTAGCTTTTGTACTTGTTTGGGCACTTTTTGCCTAGGGCACTCCACGTGTTGTTAAATTGCCAATGGTCTCTGCAGACTAGTCATGTCACCGGTGTCTAATAATACTCTGTAAATCTTCTAGGTCATTCCTTCTGTAATGTAGCGCAAACAGTGACTGCTTCTTTCTGCAAAGTGGAACGACCAACTAGACCCAGTAATGCAGCAGTTTGCCTTACACATTGGCTCCTTTTGTGCAGTTCAACTAAAATTGAAGTCGGAATAAAACCGAGCTTTAATTTTGATATCCCTGTAAGCAACAATAGGTATAAGGGAAATAATTACTAAGAAATAACGGTTGATGACTTGTACTCCCAGAAGAAAAGCATCTACTGATCTACTTTATCTTAATGGGAAACAAACCAGGAGAGTAGCAATTCTCCATCAGTGTGATTCATTCATATTGACTGAGACATTATCTTAACAATGCCTTGTTTCAACATGTATAAAGAACGACAAAGCTTATAAAGGGGTGATGCTTAATTTGTTGTAACAAAGCAACAAGCATCATGTCTGGGTTGGTCCCATTTTTGTTCACTACTTAATGGGAAAAGACAGCAATACAATAGCTTCAATTCATCATTTATTTAAAACAGTACCAATACAAGTAGCACAACATCTCAAAACACACTGCACGATCATGTGGATGAGGGCAAGTACCAACCTGTCATGACGCACACAAGATCACGTACGAATCTGCCAACACGAATAGGAAATCCAATCTCGTTTTGTGCAGTTGCACTGAAATCAAGCAAAGTGTTTCGCGTAGCGAAGCAAAATGTTACAATAGCAACAAGTTGAATAGATATCCCTGTATAAACAGAGGCAAAAAGGGAATCAATTACTGGCTAATAAAGGAGGATGAAACATGCGGCCACAAAAATGGTAATCCCGCCAATCCCTAACAAGTGTTGCAGTTTTGAAATAAGATTCAGTAGTTAATTCTAAGAGTGGCATCAATTACTGGCTTATAAAGGGGGTGATGCTGAATTTGTTGTAACAAAGCAAGAAGCATCATGTCTAGGTTGGTCCCATTTTTGTTCACTACTTAATGGGAAAAGACAGGAATACAATAGCTTCAATTCATCATTTATTTAAAACAGTACCAATACAAGTAGCACAGCATCTCAAAGCACACTGCACAATCATGTGGATGAAGGCCTATACTGACCTTTCATGAGATGACCAACATAAAATACTTATCTACCAACACGAATAGGAAATCCAATCAAGTTTTGTGCAGTTGCACTGAAATCAAGCAAAGTTGCCGGTGTGAAATTTAAGTTTTCTATAGCAACAAGTTGAATAGATATCCCTATTTTAAGAGGCAAAAAATAAAACAATTATTGGCCAATAAAGGAGGATGAAACATGCGGCCACAAAAAGAAGCATCTACCTTATCTTGATGGAAAACAAAGTATAGGACAGTAGCATTTCTAAAATGGTTGCATTGATTCATATTAATAGAGAAATTCTTTTAAAACAGATCAGTAGTTAATTCTGATATTAACAACAGCAAAATAGCTGCATGGGACATGCCAGCACCATGTGCGTCCACACGTATAAATGGGTGATGCAGAATATGTAGCCAAGCAGCATATATGCGCTGGTCCCATATTTGTTCTCTTTAAAACTTCTTCCTATGTGAGGGCAACAAATCTAGTCATGCACAAAATACCCGGCCCCCCCAGTTTCTTTCCCTTTTCAACAAAGAGATCGGTTCCTTACACATGTGTGTACTGGGTTACCCCCTTTTTCCCTTTTCGACCTACAAAGCGGCTGGATAGCCAGTCTATACTACTTTCCGCCCCTCCTTTCCTCACTGAACCATGTCCTAGATTCTTGCTCCAGCCCACCGCACCTTTCTTTCCTCTTTGAACAAAGACCTAGATTCGACTACAGATCGAAAAAGATCCACATGCAGCTAGAGCAACGACAGTTTCAAAGAAACTTATACCTTAGGGTCGTCAGGATGTGGCAAGGCGTGCGGCGGGAGGCCGGATCTGCCCACACTACGTACGGCACCGAGGAAGAAGGGGTCGGTGGCCCTCCCGCACAGGCGCTGGGTGAAAGAGAACAGCGCAGCTGGCAGTGGATTGCCTCCCTCGCCGAAGGCGATAAAGTGAACGCTGCACCTCCTCCCCTTCCCGGTGCGACGGGATACGGACACCTCCTTCACCAGCTGTGAGGGGGGGGGAGAGAGACAAGAGGCCAACGCAATCTTCTTTAGATCTGGTGAAGAGAGGGTGAGAGACTGAATATAGCAAACCCTAGCAAATGAACGCTGAGCCTCCAGCGTGTAACATATATGTAGTGCGGCGAGCGTGTGGAGAGTGCAAACCCTAGTGAACAAGCGCTGAGCCTCCCGCTTATATATATACTACTGTAGTACGGACTGAGCTCCGGTGCCTTCACTACACCTGCTTTTGGTTGTATGACAGGTGAGCCAGCCACATTTTGGGCCCACCTGTCGTAAAACCCTAGCGAAAATTGCACCAACGTGAAAGACGACTGCGTCTCCAATGCAACCAAGGTGAAGTGACGAAGGATATCATCTTTATGCGTAACAAGCAAAGAGCACTGATGGAAGACAACTTGTTTTTCGTTGAAAATTGATCAGCGTCACCAGCCAACGCAACCATGAGGCGCAACCATGAGCATCGATAGGTCTTCGTGGTGATGCATCATCCATTTGGCATCAAGTTTGGGTGAGGCACCTAAGAAGTTCGACAAATCCTCATTGTGGTATGTTTCTTCTCAATAATCAAGCTCGAGGAAGGAAGAACCACGTGGCAGAGGACAGTGAGGCGGAACAACAATGGCCATCCAATTTTGTGCAGTTCCACTAAAATTGAGGAAGACATGCCCGGGTATGGAGACACGCATTGTTGTTTCCTAAAATATAAAAAAGGGTTAGCAACGACATCTCAATTGTCAATAAGAATTAATGAAAAGTACACCAACAAACAGAAGCATCATAATTATCTTGATGGGAACTAAACCAGGATACCTGAGAAAAAAGCATTTCTTCATTTAACCAGTGATAGTACTACCACCATATGGACAATGACTGCACAACCACCATGTACTTCTTGTTGAAACAACATGTATACCTCCACCAAGGCATAAATCAAGACAACCTTTTGAGTGGCATTTCCTCTATAATAGTACTAGTAGGTGATGTTGGACCAGCCGACAAACCCTAGCTACTATGCATGGGGAGCTGGGGAGTAGTCGCATAGAAGAAAACCCACACGCAGCGACCTGGGGAGCTGGACCAGTACAAGAAGTTATACCTCAGGTGGGCGAGATGTCGTTTAGGCGGGCGAGCGGGATCTTCCCACACGACGGCAGCGAACAAGGGCGCTGAGGATCTTCGTCCGCGCCAGCGCCGGCTCCGAGAGGACGGTGCACATCGGCTTCCTCTGTCACCGACGGCGACAACGTCAACGCTACACCTCCTCACCTCCAGCAGCGGACGGGATTGCGGCGCGCTAGCCGAGAGAGCATCGCCCGCGCCGCTTCCGGGTGCACGCGGCTGCTCCGCGATCAAAGGTCGCAATAGACGGCTACAACATGCGCGATCTCTTCCAGTAGTAAGTTCTTGGGAGTCCGTGCTAGAACTAGCTATCCTCCCCCAACTTGTCTATCTCTTCCAGTAGTGCTAGTACTCCATGGCGTGATCCATCGACAAGCAGGCGGGAAAGTTATGGTATACTACTCGGTTTGCGGTGAGTGGCATGCCGAGCGACCGTGTGGGGTCGAGCCATGGAGGAGGGTGAGACACGAACACAACAGGCGTGATTTAAACGTTGGTTTTGCTCGATGGCGCGATCCAACGAAATGAAACGTTGGTTTCTCTCTGTTTCCATTTTTTCTTTGGAAAAACGGAAACTTTTCCACTCCATTTTCATTCCTATTCCAAGGTTGCCCCGTTACAACATTCCATCAAATACAAAGGAAAACTAACACGCATGCCGATGCATCTCAATGATTCATAGATTCTAGCCAATATTTACTTCACAACTAAAGAAAAAAGTTGTGAGAGCGTGTATGATAGAAAAACTACTGATGGGATCACTACGAATTAAACCCTAAACCCTAAACATGATTTAATTTCCTGGCCGGATAGAACCCGTCGAAGGAATGTGCTAGAGGGAGATTCTTTAGTGAGAATGTCAGCAACAATAGAAGCAGCACTCTTTGGTTCTCCACCTTCTGGTACCTCTTGTTCCATATCACCTTCCATGTCGGGAAGGAAAGACGGCTGGCACCCTCGGATCATACGATGCTTTTGTGCAGTTCCACTAAAATCGACCTGAGCATCCCTGATGGCAAAGATATTGAAGAAGTGTGATTAGAATAATAGTACTGGCACTAGTTCATGAGACATAAACTCATCACAAATAGAAGCCGGTAGAAGTAGAGAAATATCGACATGGAGATGGAGCTACGACAGTGGAGCAAGCCAGCTCCAAAAAGAAGATGGACTACCTGGGACGTCGGGCTATAGCTAGAAGGGCCGTTGGGACGCGGCATCGGCCCATACCGCGGTGACCCCCGATTGGGACGCACCGACTGTGGGTTTTCTCCATCGCCGATGTCGACCGCGTCTATGCAGAACATTGTTCCCTTCCCCCAGCTGCGGGATCAGGCCCGTCGTTATATGCTTGTGAAGAGAGCAACCTAAGCAAGCGGGCTTGTAGCTTAAGATCCTGCTAGTGTATATATAGTGGTTTTCTTTTTCTCTCCATATCAACCATTTTATATTGTGTACGTGTCATTCAAGAGTGAAATGATGGTTGCTTCTTCCGAGTAACTTACTGTGTGATTTGACTGCTTCTTAGTGGCCCCTACATGTACTCCCCCTACGTGTATGCAACAGTCACACGTACACATGGACGCAAAAACGCGCGCGACGCCCTAATGCATGCATGTCCGAGCACACGACGGAACACACACGGTCACGCTCAAGTGCTCAACCTACATGTGCATGCACACACATACTCAGTCAAGGTGAGCTAGTAACCGTATGAACACCGGAAAATATATATATTGAGCGCAATGAGCATATTATGAAGTCCATTGGCCGTATTTTTACAAATATACAGTGACAGACAGTGTATTTATCTCGTTTGAAATTAAGCCATATTAACCGGAGAGGAGGCAGCATGGACTAGCATTACTTTGATGTGTCCCGTCAACTTGCTGAACAAGGAGAAGGTTGCGGGACGGGAGAAGCTTGCGTGCGTTGGCTCACAGGACAACGAGAAACTTTTGACTAATGCAAGCTCTCCCTCGCTCAGGCGGTGGACGTGCACCAGTTAATTCGGTGTCAGATTGCCAGAAGCATACACTATACTACTAGTGCTATTATTATTCGACTTCCCGAACAGCCAAACGCAAAGTTTACTAGTACTACTACTATAGTCCATAAAGGTACGTACTATACTAGTACTAGGAACTGGATGGAGGAGCGTCTGCACTCTTATTATAATTTTAAAATGTGATAAAGCAATCTTCAACACATTTGGTTCTCTTCGAGGGTTCTCGCATGTGATAATGGAAGTTGATTGCATGGAACACTCGCCACAATTCTCTCTTAATTCTGGCTCATATCCTGTTACAAATAGTAGTGCTCAGTAATATTTCCTCTTTTTTGTTATTCAGCATGTAAACAGGTCAGCAAACCTTGCGGCGCATCTTCGTGCGAACCGTGCTTGCTGCACTTTGAATGTGGCCGAGAGCTGGCTTGATGAAACACCTCGCTTCCTACATCTTTTTTTGCGGGGTACCTCGCTTCCTAGTGACCAGTGTCTTGGTTGATTGTCCTAAGAATGCTTATATATGAATAAAGCTCTCTCATTTACCCGCAAAAAAGATTAAGCCATATTAACCGGAAAGGAGGGAGTATGGACTAGCACTACTTTTTGGTGTGTCCCGTAAACTCGCAGAACGAGGAGAAGCTTGCAGGACAAGGTGAAGCTCGCTTACGCCTTTTGACTAATGCAACCTACCCTCGGTGGACATGCATCAGTACATTCGGTGTCAGATTGTCAAAGGCAAAGTCCTACACTGTAGTACCCAACATGCAGAGTACCATCATTGTTCGACTTCACGAAGGGGCGAAGAGCCAAGCGCAGTAGTACGCGTACTTGGTTTTGCACCTTCATACTACTCCACCCTCCATCACAGTTTACAGGGCGTGCTTCATTATGATGCATTTCTCTCAATGCATTTCCACCACCAGAGAGACTTTAGACGCGTTTGGTTTAATGCTCAATTAATTAGGGCGTGGTAATCGCAATCAAGTCCACAATTTTCTCTCCATGTACTCTACTACTACGGAGTGCATGCATGTGTGTGCCCGGGGTGGAAGCACTGCATGCATGTGTGTACGCATTATTCCCTCTAGTAGTAGACGCTGTGCTATAACTACCAATGCTATTTTTCAGGCTGATCGCTAGTCGCCTTGGTCCCATAGATTTTTTTTCTTTTTTCTTAAGTGCGCTGTATAAACAGTGACGGATGGAGTAGTATGAGCGGATTCAAAGAAGAGCGTATTGATGGTTGCTTCTTCAGAGCAACTTACAGTGGGAAAGGTGGGGCTTATGATTTGACTGCTCATTACTCACTATTAATGCGGCGCAACGACCGGGCTGAGTCTCCCATGCGGTTGTGCACTACCCCCTCGGTTCTTACATATACTCCGGAGTATTTGTCTTTCTAGAGATTTCAAAGAGTGACTACTCAAATAATTGTCTTTTTAGAGATTTCAAATGGACTGGCACATACGGATGTATATGGACATATTTTAGAGTGTAGATCACTCATTTTGCTCCGTATGTAGTCACTTGTTGAAATCTCTGTTAAGATGAATAGAATATTTAGGAACGGATGGAGTACACATACGAAGAAAAATGAGTGAATCTACACTCTAAAATATGCCCGTTTGAAATTTGTAAAAAGACAAATATTTAGGAACGAAGGAGTATAATTTTGTGCATGGCACATGGACCCGGATGATGAAGAGGCTTCTGGCAATGCTATCAAGCTTCCATCATTTGTTTACATAATTGATGTACTATACAAATAATTTTCCAGCGACATGAAATTGTACAATGGTGTGAGCTTTCAGCTTTTGTTTCACGTGTCTTGCCATCGATGCTCTTTCGGAAACAATAAAAAACTAACTTCCTTGCTAATGCATGTCAATTATTAGCAGATCAGAGCTAATAATTACATCACAACTGAAAACAAAGTTGTGAGAAGGTGTTAAATTAAAATTGATCCATGCTTTCATTGGCAGAAACGTCCCCCCAGGTTTGTCTAAATCAACAAGGCATGTTGGGAAAAAAGTAGCTGTCTGGAGCATGCAACATTCAGATCATTTTGTGCAGTTCCACTAAAACAGAGTTGAGCGTCCCAGTTCCAAAGATATCAAGTGTGATTATGATAATAGAGGACTGTTGATGAAACAATAAACACACAAATAGAAGCCGGTCAGCTTTGCAGTCTCTCTTAAGACTAACTAGTTGGAGAAGATTAGGCTCGGAGTTGGATGAGGAGGATAGAGCAAAACCAATATCCCTTTGTGCAGTCGCACTGAAATGTAGAGACGTTACCCGTGTGACATTTTAGTACAACTGCACAAAACACTCTTAAGAAAAAAGTGATTTGTGCAGTTCACCAAAAGGTCGCAATAGCAACGACGTGAAATGGATAGCCCTGTTTGCAAAAAAAGAGGTAGAAAGGAAACAATTACTGGCCAATAATAGTTGATGACACATGCGATGACAAAAAGGAAGCATATTCCTTGTCCTAAGGGAAGATAACAACACGGTTGTGTTTGTCTAAAACGGTGTGAGGACGAGAATGCAATATGGAAAGTACGCCGGACAAGCTACGTTTTGGGCAAAGAACTATGGAAGATCTACATGTAGCGACGTGGGAAAACGAGCAGTGGAGCAAGGCCGGAGGGGATACTAGGTGAGCGGCGGCGGGCAAAATCTGCGAGCAGGTGGCGTAGGCCCTGCCACGCCAGAGCTTAGCCAGAGGGAACGACGTGTACCGCAGATCGGGACATGCTGCCTCGGCGCCGTCGAACAGAGAAACGATGCACTTCCTCCCTTTCCCCCGGCGGGCGGGATGCAGCTGGATCAGTGACCAATGGTGAGATAGAGAGGCCACCGCACTCCCTTTCCCCCGGCGGACGGGATGCGGCCGGATCAGTGACCAACGGTGAGAGAGAGAGGCCACCACACTCCCTTTCCCTCGGCGGACGGGATGCGGCCGGATCAGTGACCAACGGTGAGAGAGAGAGAGGCCACCGGAGCCTTGTGTAAGATACTCTGAAGAGCGGACTACCTTTTCCTCCATAAAAATCATTTTATATTCTGTGTACGTGCCATTGAGCGCTATAACTTTATTTAAAAATAACGCGGCAACGCGTCAAGTCGAACTTTGTTTCGTGCACACGTGGTACACGACCTCCCTAGGTAAACAACCGCTACAGGCGTTCAAATTAGCACGTGGGCTGCCATTTCGTAAAGAAATGAGCTCCACCGTGTACCCGCACGGGTGTGGCTGGGCACGAAGCATGAGTACGTGCACGGTGCACCTATTCTCTTCTTGTATACGTACACCACCTACGTGGGGTTGTTTCAGAGAGATACAAACCTAGAGAGATATAGTGTGTGGGTTCTTGAGAGTGTTTTTTTGTGTGTGGGGGGGGGGTCAATCAAAAAATTTAACATATGCAATGTGTGTGAAATAGAGTCCTGGATATAACATATATATAGAGGGGGCGATCCACGAGAAGAGAGTGGAGGTATCATCTGCTTGAAGTGTCCATAGAATCGAAGAGAGGGATGATGTGTGTGTGTGCGCGCGATTGATAAAGAGTGCCATCGAATTTGTGTGTGCCCACGTCAAAGATATAGAGTGGTTGGCCTACTGGAACGTGAGATGGGACATGTGCAGTTTGTCTCTGTGGCATGGATACCTACCTGCAGCGCTCGACTATCGGTGTGTGGTGGGGGAAGAGGGAGGCCCAATTAACTATAGAGGTACAATGGCTGGTATATGTGTGGAGGAGAGAGGCCTACCTCATGTATTAAGGAGATCGATCTGCCTCATGTATTAAGGGAGATCGATCGGCATCCATGCATATGTGCAGGAGATGAATAAGGTTGGGAGAGAGACAGAGCTAGAGTGTTAGAGGGGGTGGTAGTGGAGTTGCTTCTAACAAATGGTGGGATAGGCTTGCTAGACAAACGGAGGGCACGCCCGCAATATCAATAAGAGTGGAGATGGCTGCTTGTTGTCTGTGCACGTGCGTGTGAGAGACGGTCAGGAGGCATGCATGAATGATGAGGGGGGACGATGTGGCTGTGGTAAGCAGACATAACTACATAGGAAGATCAATCGCCCTTTCTTAGAGAAAGGAGAGACATAACTTGTGTGGTACGTCGAACGATGGGGGGGTAGTTAAAGTCGATCGGTCGGTATACATGCATGTGTGTGTTAGAAACAAATGAGGCACGAGGAGAAGGATAGAGAGAGAGGGATGCATGTAGGAGGTGGTACGAGAGGCATACTATATCGAGGGGGAGGAGTGTGCGAGTACGAGAACGATGAAAAGAGTGGTGGGAGTGAGGCATGGACGGTGACAAGAGAAGAGGGGAAGCTTGTGTTTGTGCTAGGCACACCTGGCTAGAGAGGCATATCGATCGATGTGTGCTGTAAAGAAGGAGCTGGGGGGCCTACACACACCGTGGGTGAATGACCTAAAGTGAAAAGACGAATTTGCGCGATGGAGCTAGAGAATGCTGAGGGAGGGTGAGAGGGATGTAGGCGTGTGCATGCATAAGAGAAAGTTAGCGCTAGCTACAAAGATAAGAGGGTTGTGTGGGTGTAAAAGACGAATAGAGATCATATATACTTCATTATAAAAAGCGAATTCGGATATTCGAAGAATTTATCATAGTGTTTCAAACCGACGGATGTGTGAATATATATAACGGTGATACACATGGTGTGGTTATGAACATGGTATACTACATTTAATATATTTTATCTCTACTCTTATAAAAAACGGAGTTGTTGATGATGGTGTGCCTGCCATCCTGCATTATAGGCCATTTGATTTATATCTGGCGGATAGCAAGGAAACTATGATGGTTGAAGTTGGCAACAATCATGATTGTAGATTCTTATTGAAATAGAGAAACGAATTCAAATTTAGTTCGAATTGCAGCGGTAGTATAGACATTTGGAATGCACTAAAATGTTGGTATGAGTAGGTTACATGCATTATACAGCAAGAGAAAAAAATTTAATCGGACATAACATGGATTCATACTCCCTCCTTCCATCTATATAGGGCGTAATGAGATTTTTAAGACCGCCTTTGACTATTGACAAGATTAATACTACATGACATGCACAATGTGAAAATTATATCATTGAAAGAACCTTTCACAGACGAATTTAACGATGTGCTTTGTGTAAGTTGCATGTTATATATCATTGCTCTAATATTTGGTCAAAGTTAGCATCAAAAAACTCATTAGGCCCTATATAGATGGAAGGAGGGAGCAGCTTTGAATAGCATTTGTATAGTAAAACGGGGCAAGACTCTCTCTTTGTGTGGTGTGAATAGTTTTATTTTTTTCGTTTTCTTTTTGGTTGAGGGAAGTGTGAATTGATTTGGTACGTACAAGTACAATATTACTACACGTTAGGCTTGTCCCTAAAATTCAACCCGCATCTTGTTATATCCCGAAAAATTCAGATATTGTGCTCCCAAAACCGGCGCCTTCACAACCCGCGCCTTGCTATCCCGAAATTACAACGCGCGCGAGAACTCCCTCTAGCTGCCAAATCCCGACACGTGAAATCCCCCTTCTAACCCTGAGCCGAAAGGGCCGCTAGTTCAAATCGGTGGGGGTACTTTTGTAACACACCCTACATTTTGGACAAGCGCATTCGTAAGTCATGCTTCACGCCCTCCCATCACCCCCTTTTCGCCATTCGAAATCCCAGGCCACCATAACCTCTTCGCTCCAGCCGCGAAACCCCACCCTCCTCCGTCCGCCACGTCACCGCTGCCCAACCGGAGCCTCTTCCCCGACGACATCGTCCACCGCAACATCTCGACGTCCCTCGTCCACCTCCCCGGATGAGGATCCGTCGTCCATCTCGCCGTCCCGCCGGTTCAGCCGCCCCGTCCTCCACCTCCAAGGAGCTGCTTCGACGATCGCGTCGTCTATCGCGGCTGCTCCATCCCCACAGCGCTTCCTTAACCTGCTCCACCGGAACCGCAGCATCCTCACCGACTCCTTAGACGAAGCCAAGGCCTACTTGGCGCCACCAAAGAGGTTGTACACTCATCGCATCGCACCTTCTCCTTAACTCGACCTCTCGGCGTCGACGATGCTCCATCCCGCGCCCCCATGGAGCGGCTACCTTGAAGCCGGCGCCGCGGGTGACATCTCCATGGTGGCTCTCCCCAAGTGCGAGGCCCCTTCGGCGGCGGCGTCCATACCAGCCGGATCTGCTGCTGCTACTCCGGCTCTCGCTCGGTCGCTCGCTCGCTCGCCCAGCTGCTGCTGCTGCTGCTCTCCCCCTCGCTTGTGCTACTGCTCTGCTCCGATTAAGCCATACTTCAGTCGACTGAATCAACTTTTGGGTCAGTCGATTTTCAGGGGTTGGGGGGGGGGGGCTCGCCGGAGTTAAGGAAGAACCACCCGCAGCGGGGACGGGGGCTCGCCGGAGAGGTACCCCACTATGTATCTTAGGGTTCAGGGTGGGGGGCAGGGGCCTAGAGGGCTGGCCGGGCGGGCGGTGGCGAGTTGTTTCAGGGTGGAGAGGCGGCGCTGGGGCCGGCGGTTCGGCCGATGGTGGGTGGCGGCTCAGGGGGGTGCAGGTTGAAGATGAACTGCAGGCCCTCCCTAAACTACATGTCATGTGCCTCTCTGCTACCATTGCGTTCAGTTTCGACAGTAGCATTCAGATTCCACAATAAATTTCAGTTTCGACAGTTAAGTTCAGAGTCAACAGTTTTTACCTCATCAGTTGTAGTCATGTGGTTTTTGGTGATGTTAATTTTACATCCATTTTACATCATCTATTGGAGATTCTATTAGAATCCCACTTGAGATTGACGATGTCTGTCTTGTGCTGCTTCAGCCTTAACGTCTTACGGCTCACCGGAGCTGCTCCAACGATAGAACGATCCATCACAACAGAGCAGTGCCCTGGACACTTTCTACAGATTCCTCAGATCTTCCTCCACACCTCCGACAGCCACCTCTACCTCAACTGCTTCAGCGACCAACCCAATGATGCTGAGGTCGACACGGCTACGGCAAAGAGGTTGTACACTTGTTGCATCACTTATTACTATACATTCATGTCGATCCATTAGGGCTATTTTGGTTCAATGGAAAAACATCGATCCACTGTTTGTTACCATCACTCTAAATTTCTGCATGCTCTCCTTACATAATCTCACCATATTTTTTTCGTATACATGTCATATATTGTACATAGTCATGCTAAACATGTAGAGAAAAAGAGAAGAGTTTTGCGCGGCAATACAATGTCATGCAGACATCGCTCCATGGTGGGTTCAATGGCAAACCCTCCCCACCCCTCTCCAGATTGTAATCCAGAGGAAGATATCTGTTCTGAGGCAGATTCAGACGCTGCTGACCACTCCTATTTACCCCCCAAGGTGTTTGCTCTACCTTGGCGTGATGATGTTAGTCATATCATGCATATGTTGCCTTGTAGTGCCTACTTTTGACATCATATATGTCATCTGCTTAGTTTAGACATGTTCTGTAATGCCACCTATTTAGTTTCTATATCATATATGGGAATTATGCAGTCTCATGTCTTTTAGCAAGCCATAATATATGTGAAATGTGCAATGCCATCCTGTTTAACCAGGCATCATATATTTGAATGATATGTTGCCCATCCTTTCCTTCATTACATTTCCATTTGTCGACAATGTTTGTACATTAAACTACTCTACTTGTGAATCAGCCATTTGGGTGGGAGATGGAAAAATCTGGAGTGAAAACAAGTCCTTCAGAGCAATCAGTGCTACCTGTCAAAGCAGATCTCTTGTTGGGTCCCGATAGCTCCTCAGAGATGGATTCAGAGACAGGTGACCAGTCCTATTCCCCCACTGAGGTGTATGCTCTAACTTGGCACGGTTATACTGCACATATCATGCATACGGTGTCTTGCATTGCATAGTTTAGACATCATATACACAATATTCAACACCGTGTTCTTAGTTCATACATCATGTCGAATGCCCTCTGTTTAGCATATAAATCACATATGTGAATTAAATGATGCGATCCTGATTACTTAGATAACATGTAGGTGAATTACGTCATGGGATCCTGTTTAGTTATTCATCATATCTTTGAATTATGTTATGCTATGCTATCCAGTTTAGATAGACATCATATATGTGAAATTATGTTATGCTATCCGTTTTAGTTAAACAATATACATGTCAACTATTGGATGCCCTCTTTTTTCCACACTATCTATTGCATCTGTCTCTCATACAATGTCTGTACATTCAACTATGTTTCCTGTTTATCAGCCATTTGAATTGGAGCAGGTGATGCCAGTATCTAGCGGATTAAAAACACGGTCTTCAAATAAAACAGTGCTACCTCTTGGTGGAGATAGCACCCCGGTTGTACATGCACAAGAACCAGCCCTACCACACATAACCCAAACTCTCGTAGATTGTACCCCTACTACGATGGACAGAGAACTAGCTTCACCCAATCTAACCCCAACCCCAGCCGATAGTAACCCAGTTCCTGTTGACACAACACCATCTCCACCACAGAGCTCCCAAACAAGAGCAGTTAGTAAGGCAGCTCCAGTGCCCAAAGAACCAGTACTATCACGGCGAACCCCAACTCCACCAGTTAGTACGCCTATTCCTGTGGAGGAAGCACAACCAGCTAGTCGTAGTTTAGCATCTATCGCATTTGATGTTGTTAAATTGTATGTGCGTATCTTCCCATCTTGGAAATATTATACTGGAGATGAAGGAAAATGCCAGTTGCAGGTGTTTGTCCAGGAGTTATGTGTAAGTAATGTTATTCATGGCAATTACTTTGCTTCGTCCCATACATCCTACCTCCATGATGGTTATAATACAGCAAAATTTCCCATTTTTCTCTATAGAGAAGGACCGATTTGGAAACTCAGGATGAGGTAACCTGTGCTAATACCTCTGCTACCTTCAAGAATGCTTGGTGGCAGTATCACAATTACTTGAAGAAAACGTACTTCACCGGCAAAGAAACTCATCAAATTCCCTTACGTTTTCCTGAGACACATTTACTTGACGATGACTGGGAATGCCTTGTTCTGTACTGGTCCCGAACCAAGAATGTGGTAAGGTATATGAGCTCATTTTCTATTTTTAAGTATTATATTCTTGCGTCTTACTATACTCTGTTCATGTAGAACAAGTGCCTAAACCTGAAGAACAACTGTTCTAATTTAAGATTCCATTGCTACCATAGGACATAGATATATGTTTGTTTGATGCTTTTATTATGTACTAGTACTTGGCAATAGATGACTTGGTAGTTTAATCCTGTCCACCTTACTAATGAACTGGTTCACCGAAATGAGTTTCATATACTAGTACATGCTAAACTTGTTATGTGTCTGCTTGTTTCTTCTCTTAGAATGCTGACAGAATATTGGGGAAGAGTGCCTTATTAAGCAACGGTAAAGGAAGTAATGCAGATAAGGTTCAGGATAGTGACACATCCTGTCTTGGTTTAGTGTCGGAGTTACTGGCCACTACCGCTTGCACAAGCTATTCAAACTCACTGTCTCAATCAATTCAGTTTCTTGAGTCTCAACTACAAGCTGAAAGACATCGTTCAGTTGTGCTGCGACAAGAAGCAAAAGGACTGCGGAAGTCCTTGGAGCATTCAGATGCATACTTTCTGGTGCAACAGCAAGCGTTGGAGGATTTTAGCGCTAAACAGGACAAAGCTAATCAGCTTGCTAAGCTTATTGCCAGCATGGTGGATACCCAGGATACCATTTCTTGAGCTCTTCTGAAGTTGTTTCAGGTATGCTCTTGTTTTGCCGCCATGTTTATTTGCACTGGTGGCCAATTTTGACGGCCAGTGTATATGATATGCTGCTTTGTTCCCTATATTTGCACTGGTGGCGAACTTTGATGCCCAGTGGATGTAATATGTGTAATAGTCGTGATAGCCTAGCGTTAGTTGCTTGCTTATTTATTTCCTTGTTGTCTTGTTTATTTGTTTGCTTGTAGTCATTGCAGTTCTTTTTCCGCGGTTAACTAGTGGCTGCAATAATCTATTTTTTAAAACTAGGCCACAATAACCATGGGCTAATATTTACTATAGTGACACTGGGCATCCTACGGGCCGTAGAAATAGTGGGCCTTCTACAGGCCGTAGAAACAGTAGGCCTTCTATGGGCCGTAGAAACAATGGGCCTTCTACGGGCCGTATCATCAATGGGCCTTATACGGGCCGTATGATCGATTGGCCAAACATGGGCCAATAACAGGCCGCATTATGGCCGTAAACGGGCTAGAGTTGGAATCGTCCGTTCATGGGCCGACCGTGATGGGCCATCGTTAATAGGCCGTATTTGATGACGCTATGAAAACAGCCCAACGTATTAACGGACCACAAACGGGCCGACTGTAACCACGGGCTGAATTTGGCCCACAAGCAGAAAATGACAGTAACGGGCCGTAAGTAAACGAATGCTGGAAATGAGCCCAAGAATAAATGGGCTCTGAGAAGGCCGAAAGATAACATGGGCTGGAAATAGCCCAATGGAATAACGGGCCGTTAATGGGTATAAAGTGATACACTGTTCATTACGGGCCAGTTTCACCATGAGCCGTTAATAGGCCAAGAGTTACATAGGGCCTCATATGGGCCGAAAGACGTCAAGGGCCATACATGGGACAGAAGTGAAAACGGGCTGGAATCATATTGGATGGCCCAGATGACGCTACTGGGCCTAATTCGGATAGGGCGTAACGGGCCTTGGGTTAGCGGGCTGTAACTAGGCTATATGCGAACATGCCGTTAATAGGCTTTCCATGGGCCGGCCCACCACCTTTTAACCAAGTAAAACGGGCCGGCCTTTTCACAGGAATGGGCCTCTGTTGGGCCGTGCCACATGTCAACGTATCATTGGCGCCTATCTGACCCACTGACGAGCTGACAAGTGTTTCGTCCGGTCAATAAGAATTTTACACGTGGAAATTTCCCATTGGTCGGGGCTGTTAACAGGTTATCAGATCCAAAACCCGACCCGATAGCTTAACGGCGTTCCGTTACGGTGGATGCCACGTGTCGGTCACCCTTGACGAAAGCACTTCTGTGACGCGTGATTTATCGTCATGGAAGTGGACACTTCCATGATGATAATTTTGGTAATGTCATGGAACACTTCTACGACAGCACAGGTATGACTATCTTGATTCTGTCATAAATTTGTCATGGATGTACATGCATGACAAAAGAGCAACCTACTGTGACAAACACGTATCATCACGGAAGTGTATTTTTTTTGTAGTGACAGTGGAACTCTCAATGAAAGCACCAATGTCGGTGTCAAAATCGGCGGATCTTGGGTAGGGGGTCCCGAACTGTGCGTCTAAGGCTGATGGTAACAGGAGGCGGGGGACACAATGTTTACCCAGGTTCGGGCCCTCTCGATGGAGGTAATACCCTACTTCCTGCTTGATTCATCTTGATGATATGAGTATTAGAAGAGTTGATCTACCACGAGATCATAGACGGTAAACCCTAGAAGCTAGCCTATGATTATGATTGTTGTTGTCCTACAGACTAAACCCTCTGGTTTATATAGACACCGGAGGGGGCTAGGGTTACACAGAGTCGGTTATAGAGAAGGAGATCTACATATCCGAATCGCCAAGCTTGCCTTCCACACAAAGGAGAGTCCCACCCGGACACGGGGCGAAGCCTTCAATCTTGTATCTTCATAGTCCAACAGTCCAGCCAAAGTATATAGTCCTGCTGTCCAAGGACCCCCTATTCCAGGACTCCCTCAACCCCCGTTCCTAGGATGCCGACAGTATTACTGATGCTATGGAGTTCTTCCGAACCGAAGACGGGAACTTGATGGAAAAGTTGTTCTGGTCGCAGTACCTTGCACCAGAGCATCCGGTGCCCCTCAGCGATCAGCCGAAATAGTTGACCGAACTTCATAGGGTGGCTGGATTAGCTATGAGGGACATTATAATCCGTCTCTGGCCCGCCGAGCCCATACCCGACAGCTACTCCGGGCTCGTGAAGCGGCTAGTCAGTGCCTGCCCCCGGCTGGATGCCATAAAGCGGTCGGTCTGTATCGAAGGTGCCCGGACAGCCTTCGCTCGCGTCAAGGTACAGTGGGTGAAGATGAACACCGTCAAGCTGGCAACAGAGGGACCGCCCACAGGCAAGGAGCACCGCACACCGGAGCGGTATTTTGCTGAAGTCTTGGAAGGTTCCCGCATTTGTAGAGGGCTAGTGTTCGAAGAACACTATTTTCGAATGAATGTACCTGTAATGCCCGTACTTTGTATTATAAAACAAGGCTTATGTACAATGTGTTGCTTGTTTTACTTTGAAATCCTTTCCTCCTGTGTGGCCATTTGCGGTATCTGAGAGTTAGCCAGTCGTCGGCTTCGGCACCCACATAGGTAGTATGGGGGTGTTCGGAATGGAACCTAGACACACTTGACCCAACCAGCGTGGTCCTTGAAGGAGGTGTCAGTGCGGCGAACTGGGTAATCGGACTATGTGGTGTTATGGCTCTCACTTAGCCATAGGAGTTTGACAATGAGGTTATGGGCGCTGCCCCTGGTGTTGCTCGATTATACAAACTTGGGTGATGTAGACGCCTGACCGGGCATAGACCGGTCCTTCGCATAATGCGTAAAAAATCGTGATAGATTTATATTTAGTCATTGAATAGCTGACCAGCTCTCGCAACATCATGACAGACAGTTTTCGGCTTTCTCTACTGAGGTGTTTATCCGAATGAGTCAGAAAAACAACCGCAGTAGTTCTCCCTTTACTACCATAGCTGAATGAGCCGAATGTAAGGTAGCAACCACAGGAGCCGGAAAACCCAACTATTGACCAAAGACATGATTCAGAGCCGATGCATATAATGCTATATTCGAGACGCCGAATTGTACTAGAAAAGTGTTCGGACTTTATTTTATTTTGAAGAAATGTACATGGCCGAATGGAGCCCCTGGCGATTTAAGTCGTACCGAGGTGTACATGGTGATGAGACGAAAAAAGAGGGAATATAGATTAGGAAATAAGCCAGTACAAAAAACTCTTTCCGTTATGTTTACAAATGATACGATAAGCATCAAGGTTATTTTACATGCTGGGAACAGAGGAAAGCTGTGCGTGGGTCCTCAAAAGGAAGAGGTGATCTTTAAAGATCCTTTAGATACCCTCCCACACGTCCATGCTATTTTTCCTCCTTGGTGTATTATCCTTCGAAAGCATCAATGATCGGGTTCTCATAAGGGACCTAAAAAAGGGCCCTCAGTACCGTCGGAAGGTGTTAGTGGTTGTAAGGAACCTGGAAAAGGAAGAAAAATAAGAGAAAAAGAAACATGAGGGTCTAGGTAGGGTCGATCCATATTGTGGACTTTGTCTTTACTATGCCTTCGTCTTGGCCCATGGTATCTTTAGTGCGTAGTTATGTACGCATGGCACATATGCCGCAATTCAGCTGGGGCTGAGACAGAGGACAAATTGCTAATCGAGGTCCGCACGAGCCGGACCGTCGCTCTACCGAGTAGTCTGGACGCTTTTAACAGTGTCCGAGGGCTTGACTGCCGATGTAGTGTTTGGCTTGATAAGGCCGCCCTGGACCTCCGCTACAAGGGCTGCTGTGTGCTGCTCAGTACAGAGGGAGCGCTCCGTGTTTCCATTGACTATTACAACACCGCTTGCTCCGGGCATCTTTAGTTTGAGATATGCGTAATGCGGGATCGCATTGAAGCGAGCGAACGCCGCTCGTCCGAGCAATGCATGATAACCGCTACGGAAGGGGACAATGTCGAAGATCAAGTCCTCGCTTCGGAAGTTGTCCAGCGAACAGAAGACAACTTCCAATGTGATTGAGCCTGTGCAATGGGCCTCTACACCAGGTATTACTCCATTAAAGGTAGTTTTGGTGGCTTTAATTCTTGACAAATCAATACCCATTTTGCAGAACGTGTCCTGATAGATCAGGTTAAGGCTGCTACCATCGTCCATGAGGACCCACGTAAGGTGGAACCCGTCGATAATTGGGTCGAGTACCAACACAGCCGAGCCTCTGTGATAGATACTAGTCGGATGGTCTCTCTGATCGAAAGTGATCGGACAGCCTAAACATGGATTTAATTTTGGGGCGACTGGCTCTATCGCATAGATGTCCCTTAGAGTGCGCTTGTGCTCCCGCTTGGGGATGTGAGTAGCGTATATCATATTCACCGTTTTGACCTCGAGGGGGGGAGGGATTTCTTCTGTCCCGCGGTGTTCGGTGGGTGAGGCTCATCGTCGTCGTCCTCACTGGGCGACCCCTTCTCCTTATGTCCGGTGTTTAGCTTACCGAGTTGTTTAAAGACCCAACAACTTCTGTTGGTATGGTTGATAGGCTTGTCAGGGATGTCATGAATTTGGCAAGGTCGATCGAGTATTTGGTCCAGGCTAGATGAGCCATCTTTATTTCTTTTAAATGGCTTCTTCCGTTGACCGGATTTGGAGCCACTGAATTCGACATTGACCGACGTGTCTTTGGTATTATCATTGTTACTTTGACGCTTGTATTTGTTGCGTCGGGGCCTGCAGCTATCGTTTCTGGTTTCAGAAGTACCAGGGGTCGCTGGTGCCGTTGTTGCTACGGGCTAACCAACTATCCTCTCCCGCGCAAAAGCGGGTCATGAGTGCTGTAAGTGCTGCCATGGACTTTAGCTTCTCTTGGCCGAGGTGTCGGGCGAGCCATTCGTCACAGATGCTGTGTTTAAAGGTCACTAGGGATTCGGCGTCCGGACAGTCGACGATTTGGTTCCTTTTAATTAAGAACCTTGTCCAGAATTTTTGGGCTGACTCTCCGGGTTGCCAGACTGTGTGACTAAGGTCATCGGCATCCGGGGCCGTACATAGGTACCTTGGAAGCTGTCTCTAAAGGTATCTTCCAAATCTTCCCAGCTGCCAATAGAATTTTTTGGGAAGCTATTTAACCAGTGCCGAGCTGGTCCCCTAAGCTTTAGGGGGAGGTATTTGATGGCATGTAGATCGTCACCGTAGGCCATGTGAATGTGGAGAAGAAAATCTTCGATCCATACCGCGGGATCTGTTGTACCGTTATATGATTCAATGTTCATGGGTTTAAACCCTTCTAGGAAGTGGTGCTCCATTACCTCATTGGTGAAGCATAGGGGGTGTGCGGCGCCTCTATACTGGGCGGAATCATGGCGTAATTTGGACGGGGGCCATATGCGGTTTTCAGTCCGTGCGAGGTTGTGTCTGTCTCGCCAAGTCTGAAGGCCGCCCTCGTGCATTGGAGCACGCCCCTGGATCCGTAGATTGATCTTGTCTGACCGGCTCTATTGTCCAGGTCCTTGCGTAAGTCGTATGTATAGCCCGAGGCCGTTACCTCCTTGCCTCGAGGGCGGGGTGGTGCGGGCTGGTGTTCGGCATGAGTAGCCGGTCTGTCCCATTCCTGTGGGGGTTGGTCAGGCTCGTCAGCAGCTTTATGCTTTGGCTGTATGGGCTCAAGGGCCTCGTCATCGAATTGAGGCAGTAGCTTGCTCTTTGCGTAACTCTTAGTTGGGCACTTGAGGCCATATTCCTTGCCCGCCAGGACATTAGTCCATCTGTAATTGAGTAGATCCTTATCATCTCGAAGCTGCTTTTGCTTCTTTTTCAGGCTTCTTGCAGTGGCGATTAACCAACGTTTGGAGCGTTCCTGTTCGAGGGGTTCCTCCGGCACGATGAAATCTTTGTCGCCGAGGCTCACATCCTCTTCGAAGATCGGTAGGTAATTACTGTCCTCCGAGTCTTCCTTCCCGATAGGATCGTCTGGATTAACTTGCCCATCCTCCCAATCATCCTGTTCGGATGTTGGCTCGACAGGGGCTTCAGGGTCTTCGGCGTTCTCCGGAGTGTTATTATCTTTGGTGCTGGTATTGCTGTCTTTATGGTGACGCAATTTTGAGCGGCGCCGCTGACGTCGATGTTTTGGAGATTCTTCGGCAGGCTTGTCCTCAATCGGATTCTCTTTGCAATCGTCGCCATCCTCTTTGGGTGTGTCCACCATTTACACGTCGTATGTGGAGGTGGCCGTCCATCGTCCAATAAATAGAGGGTTTTTGCATTGTTCTTCTCCGGCGTCGTTGTCCATACCGTCGATGTGTTTGGAAGCATAGTCTAGCATGTCGGTTAGATCCTTGACAGTGGCAATGAAGTGGGTGGTGGGTGGGACGTAAAATTCCCTGCTCTGAGCCCCTAGTCCGGGCTGGGCATAATTCGGAAGCGATCCTTCCGTAATGGCGAGTGATTGCATTAAGTCCAGAGCCTCGTTAAAAGGCGAGGGATGGACAGAGAAGCAAGAGTCCGTGGGGCTATCCGGAGTTGGAGCCTCCTGGCGGCACCCACTTAACACAGACCTCGAGAGTTTAGACTTAGAGTCCGGTGGAGTGTCCGGTGTTTGAGTGACAATGGGAGTTCGGTTTGTCTTCGGGTTAGCCGACGACGCCGTCCCCTCCGAATCTCCGATAACAAGTTCTGTAATTGCAGAGGATCCTATGGGCTCTAAACTCCCATCTTCAGACCCGACAGCCTGCTCCAGATCTAAGGCCGGAGCGGTGATCGGGGCCGCGAACCCTTCGAAGATCAAATCCCCTTGGATATCGGCGACATAGTTTAGGTTTCCGAAACTAATCTGATGACTAGGGGCGTAGCTATCGATCTGCTCAAGGTGACCAATCGAGTTGGCTGGCAGCGCGAAGCCGCCGAACACGAAAATTTGGCCCGGGGGAAAAATCTCCAACGAAACAACATCATTGTGGATGCTCGAGCGAGCCATCAAATCCTTTGTCGACGACACAGAGGAACTCTCAATGAAAGCAGCAATGCCAGTGTCAAAACTGGCAGATCTCGGGTAGGGGGTCCCAAACTGGGCGTCTATGGATCGAAGGTAAAAGGAAGCAGGGGATACAATGTTTACCCAGGTTCGGGCCCTCTTGATGGAGGTAAAATCCTACGTCCTGCTTGATTGACTTTGATGAGTATAGGGGTTACAAGAGTTGATCTACCATGAGATTGTAATGGCTAAACCCTAGATGTCTAGCCTGTATGATTATAACTGCATCTACAGACTAAACCCTCCGATTTATATACACACCAAAGGGGGCTAGGGTTTGTACATAGTCGGTTTATAGAGAAAGGAATCTTCATATCCGAATGCTAAGCTTGCCTTCCACGCCAAGGACAGTCCCATCCGGACTCGGGGGAAAGCCCTCTATCTTGTATCTTCACGGCCCACTAGTTCATCCCACGTTAGATAGCCCGGACGCCCGAGGACCCCATAATCCAGGACTCCCTCACTTACCAACCCCTATCTTTTCGGCCTGCTTGATCTCCTTGCAAGCCACCCGGGACTCCGTCCGCGTGTCCCTGGACTCCTGGAGAGCCTTGGACAGTTCGACTGCTTGGGCCTTATTCTCCTCCTCCAAGGCCTCTCACTTAGGAGTAGCATCCTTGACCTATTGCTCGACTTCGGTCACCCTCTCCTCGTACTGGCGGAGGGTGGCCTGCTTGGTATTTAAGTCTGCAGCCGCTTTATCAGCAGCCGCTCTACTCACCCTCGCCTGCTCTTCGGCTTGCGACGGGGCACCCTTGAGGGTATGGACCTCAGCTGCACTACCTGCAATCATGAAAAAGTGTGTAAGCCTAAACTCCGCACTCGCATTTAATTTCAGTCATATAAAACATACCTTGCGCCTCATCGAACCGCTTGTTAATGCGGTCGAGGTCATCATCGGCCAGCTTCAGCTTCTGCTTGAGTTCGGAAACTTCAGCGGCCTAGGCGGTCGCCGCCAAGAGGGAAGCATGTTCATTCAATAGATATGCATGTTACCTTCCGCGATAATCATTTGATCCTTTGTTCGGCTTTCTTACCAAAACCGAACAGAGTCTCAAGGGCTATTATCTATATACATGCACATTTCCTTCATATAAAAAAGCGTCTTACATTCCGTACCTCAAAGCCCGTCAATAGGCTCGTAAAAGGTTCGTTCAACCCGCTCTTAACGGACTGAATCTTCTCAACCACTGTACCCATCAGGGAACGGTGCTCCTCCACGACGGAAGCACATCGAAGTGCTTCCACCAAAGTGTCCGGCGCCTCCAGATTGATGGAGGTCGCCGGTGGAGTCGACGCTTCCCCCTCCTTTAAAGGGGGTTGCTCGCTCGATTTCGGAGCCGTATGGGTCTCCAGAATGGTGTTCAGTTGGGGGCCGGATTGGTCAGGGCCCCCGTCATCAGTCTCCATAGGGGTTGGTTCCCCCATGTTTTCGGTAGCCGAGGTGTTACCCTCTGGCGCTGCCTTGGCGGTCTCCCGCACCTCTACATGTCCTGGAGAGGTTCTTCGGGGCATCACTTTGGTGTCATCCATTATGGTTGGAGGGGAGGCTCACGGAGGCGTCTTGCTCTCTGCCATCTCCGGCGCCAGTGAATTCCCCGAAGATGATGATAATTGGGGTAGATCACAGGTCGGACTGAGACACACAATACAAATGTGTTAGAATGACAATCTTATAAACCGGACATATGTACAGTATCCTTGAATACTTACGATGCGGCCAAGGGCTTTGATCTGGGGTGCCACTCAGGGATGGCTTCGGCATCCAAATCCGAGCCGTCCGAAAGGGATATCTTCCCCCTTTTGGACGCCTCTGCCTCTGGGCCTATAGAGGCCGCCCTTTTCTTGTTTCTCCCCTTAAGGGGAGAATTGTTCTCTTATTCCTCCTCCTCTTCATCTTCATCCCCCTCATGGAAGGAGAGAGCTTCCATATCTCCGGACACAGCGTCCGAAGTACCCTTACGGCAGAGGCCACCTTTTGCCTCCCTGCCCTTCTTCTTGGCCTTGTTCTCTAGCGCCTAATAAGACGCCGGGACCAGCATCCTCGTTAACAAAGGAGTGGCTGGGTTTTCGGGTAGCGGCGCCGGACACCTGATCCGTTCCGCCTTTATTGTCCAGCCCTGAATAAGGAATGGGCATCTCAGTGTACCCTTTACCTTATGGACCAAAATTATGTTCGGAAGTAAGAAGCTAACCGCAGTAGCCGGATTCGCGCTGTCGAGACCGATATCTTCGGTCTTCTCCGGCCACGACTTCTGGGCCTTAAAAAGCAGTTTCTAGATCTCTTTGTGCATTTTACTGAAGAAATGCTGCAGGGTTCGGGGGGCCATCCGGATTAAACTCCCACATACGGCGAGGTCGGCATTGGCATGGCAGGATCCAGCGGAAGAGCATCACCTAAATCACGTCGGTGAGACTCGTGTGCTTATTTATCATACTCTTGATGCGCTTTTGCAGCGTCATCACTTTGCCAGTCGACCCCCAGTCTAGACCCTTGTTGGTCCAAGACGTGAGCCGCATAGGGGGCCCAAATTTAAATTCAGGAGTGGTCGCCCATTTGGTACTGCGGGGTTCGGTGATGTAGAACCACTCCTGCTGCCACCCCTTCACGGTTTCCACAATTGCTCCTTTGGGCCAAGTGACGTTGGGGAGTTTGCTCACCATGGCGCCACCGCAGTCGGCGTGCTGCCGTCAACCACCTTTGGCTTCATGTTGAAGACTTTGAGCCATAGGCCGAAGTGGGGTGGAATGCGGAGGAGGGCCTCGCACATGACGATAAACACTGAGATGTGGAGAAAGGAGTTTGGGGCTAGATCGTGGAAATCTAACCCGTAATAAAACATGAGGCCGCGGACAAAAGGGTGAAGTGGAAACCCTAGGCCGCAGAGAAAGTGAGGGATGAACACAACCCTCTCGCCGGGCTTTGGAGTGGGGATGACTTGCTCCTTGGCCAGGAGCCTGTGTGCGATTTCCGCGGTCAAGTACTTTGCCTCCCGAAGTTCCTTGATGTCCTTCTCCGTGACGGAGGAGGCCATCCACTTGCCCTGTGAGCCAGATCCGGACACTGCTGGATAGATTGGGCGGTGGAAAAAATTGAAGCTTGGGCGCTGGAGCTCAAGAACGGGAAAGCCAAGAAAGTAAGAAGGCGTGGGAAAAAAAGATGGATCTTTATACGCTTATATAGGCAGTGAATATCAAGCGCCCTGTCGGTGTCAAAACCGGCAGATCTCGGGTAGGGGGTCCGAACTATGTGTCTAAGGATCGAAGGTAACAGGAGGCAGGGGACACGATGTTTACCCAGGTTCGGGACCTCTTGATGGAGGTAAACCCTACGTCCTTCTTGATTGACTTTGATGAGTATAGGGGTTACAAGAGTTGATCCACCATGAGATCATAATGGCTAAACCCTAGATGTCTAGCCTGTATGATTATGATTATCTCTACGGATTAAACCCTCCAGTTTATATACATACCGGAGGGGGCTAGGGTTTGTACAGAGCCAGTTTACAGAGAAAGGAACCTTCATATCTGAACACCAACCTTGCCTTCCACGCTAAGGAAAGTCCCATCCAAACCATGGGGAAGCCTTCTATCTTGTATCTTCACGGCCCACCAGTCTGGCCCATGTTAAATATCCTGGACGCCCTGGACCCCCTAATCCAGGACTCCCTCAGTAGCTCCTGAATCAGGCTTCAATGACAATGTGTCCGGCGCGCAGATTGTCTTCGGCATTGCAAGCGGGTTCCTCCTCGGAATACTCCAAAGTAGTTGATCAAAAGAACTATATCCGACTCTATACAATAGTTACAACCCTGGGCCACCAGGGCAAAACACTTTAAACAAAAATAGGTTATGTCTTCTGATAACCTTTTCGGCAAGGTATTGTGTTCCGGCCTTATTATTATTTCGAACCGTTTTCCAGCCTCCCGTTTCGTGTTTCGAGATGCGATATTCATTGACACGTCTTGTCAAAGCAGAGATCCCGTCCCCTTATTGCAGGATTCGCATCAATACGGATTTGGGTAATCCAACCGTGCCACTCGCACGACTCCTGGGGAGTAGGCGAGTTTTAAGGCTCGTGGGGGGGCGCTTGATATTCACTGCCTTTATAAGGATACAAGGATCCACCTTTTTACCCCACACCTTCTTCCTCCTCAGCCCATCTACTCTCGAGCTCCAACGCCCCAGCTTCAACCCTTTCCGTCCCCAGCAAATGCTCCAACCATGTCCGGACCTGGAGCACAAGGCAAGTGGATGGCCTCCTCTGTCACGGAGGAGCACATCAAAGAACTCCGGGAGGCGGGGTATATAGCCAAGGAAATCGCCCATCGGCTCCCTGCCAAAAAGCAGATCATTCCCACACCAGAGCCCAATGAGAGGGTAGTATTCATTCCCCACTTCCTTTGCGGGCTAGGGTTTCCTCTCCACCCTTTCCTCCGCGGACTCATGTACTATTACGGGCTAGATTACCATGATCTAGCCCCTAATTCATTCCTCAACATCTCTGCATTCATCGTCGTGTGCGAGGCATTCCTCCGCGTCCCCCTCCCTCCACTTTGGCCTAGGGCTCAAGGTCTTAAACGTGAAGCCGAAGGTGTCAGCGTTCTGGGAACAGGGGTCCCCAGACTTTCCTGCCTGCGGCCCACGGCATGGCTAAGCCAGCAGGCCGTACGGCCCATCTTCATGAACAATGCATCCAAGACCCTCGCGGGGGGCCAAGCCTCGCGAGGCAGATGACGCAAGACCTCCTACGGAGTGGCCGAGTCAGGCAGGCTCACGAGGAGCGGATATATCAAAGCGGGGCAAACCTCATGAGGCTCTCGTGACGTGAGCCATGATGATCAGCGCCAAGCGGGCGCCAGCGCGCGCATCGTCCTTGTTTCCTCTTTGGTGCTAAGGAAGCAGGCGCAGGAGAAGAGTACCGAGGCATCGGGCAAAGGTTGCTATATCGGTGCAACAAGACCAAGACCAGGAGGACGGCAATATGGAGGTCATCATGGAGCCCAAGACGGCGTCACCACCAGAGCCTTTCACAGGCGAAGACCACTTTTGTCTGGATAGCTTGTACTAGCTGTCCCCCTTCAAATTTGCCTGCCGTTGTTGGATCCCTTCCCGCTCAATATTTGGGAAGAGGACCAGAGCATATATAAGTAGAGCTAGCCACCACAGTAGGGGGGATCGAGCAGTTCATCCAACTGTGACCCACACAAGTTAGCCAAGCACAAGAACACCTCAACCTCAGGAGGTTGTTCTTCCCCCTGTACTGTTCTTCATCAGCCCAAGAGGCAATCCACCACCACCACACTGGAATAGGGTATTACACCACAACGGTGGCCCGAACCAGTAGAAATCTTGTTCCTTTTCGTGTTGCGAGTTCGTCGAGTTCGTCCGCAAGATCTTAGCGAGCTAGGGCGTAGATCAGTAGGAGGGAAAGACTTCGCACGCACCCCAGTGTTTGAACCTTAAGGGTTTGCCGGAACCCCACATACTACATTTGGTGCGCCAGGTAGGGGTGCGTCGGAGCTTCTTCTCCGCCAATCGACTTGCCGACGCTCCGCGGCCACAATGTCCGACGACCCAAGAGCTGACTCCGACCGCTGGGCAGCCTAGGCAGCCCGGTCGGCGCCTCCCGCCTACGAAGACCTCAGCCCCGCGCTCTAGGCGGCACGAGCGCCGTCCAATCCTGCGGGGCGCGGGCGACGCGACCAGGTGTCATCTACCGTCACCCCACTGCAAGTGTGAGCCACTGCCAGAGCAGCAAGCCACGTCGCGGCGACAGCGCCGCACTCGCGGCGGGAACAGGCAAACACGCGGGCAGCACTCACTATGGCAAGGGAGCTGCTGCGGTGCCGGCTGATGGAAAGAGGCCGGGACGCACTGCTGGAACGTGTTGCCAAGCTGCTGGACGCGGCGGCCTCGGGAGCCCCGCCCTTCTGTCATCAGCTCCCTCCTCAGGCCATTAACAGAGATTCACAGCGGGCCACGCCACCACCACGCGCCATCAGGTGCGTCAGGGGCCTTCGTCAACACCAGCATAGCCGGCGGCACCGGGGGCTCTGCTGCCCCGATACCGCCCGCAACAAGCATGAGCACAAGCGTCGCCTCCCATGGCCCAAGTGGGATGCCGCGCTATCACCCTCAGGACGCCACGCTGGGCCGGGAAAAATGGAGTGTGGGGCACTACGGCGAGGTGTTCGGGGTAACAGCCCCGGAAGCCTACGTGCCCCGCATGACGGACCAGGAGTACACAACGGAGGACGACCCCGGCTCGTTCGTTGGAGAAGATTGGGAACAAGGGATGCCAGGAGTCGAAGCCTTCCAGGAGCCGCCGGGGAACCACCACCACCGCGTGTGCGACGACCACCACAGGGTACCCCTAATCCCTCAGGAGCAAGCTTACGCTAACCATGGGTCGCAAGAGGAACAGATCACCGCAACGTCCGGCGGCCCCAGCTCGACGGCCCCCCTGCCGGCGGGTGGATCACGTTGGGGGCTGCAGGAGAGGGGTCGGGAGCCAGGCCCCTCCCCAAGGCGCGTGAAGCCAGGGGACACCCGGAGGTAGGCCCTCTCCCGGGGAAGCTTCGACGACCCTTCCCCCGGCAGAGGACCTGTGGTCGCCGAGGGCATAGCTGGTATCCCCTTTCCCTCTTTTGTGTCGTCCTGGTGACCGGTCGGCTCAAAGGAGGTCAAGCGTGGTGCAAGGCGGGGCCCTCGTCTGGCGATATGAAGCAAGGCCAGTACCTGTCAAGAAGGCCCACTGCCTGTGAAGCTCGCCGCCCGTGACACTCTCACGTAATAATGAGTTGGGGCTGTACATGCCCCGAAGTCTCAGGAGCGCCGGCCTCAGGCCCTGGGGCTCCCTCCCACGCCTAGTGCACTTAGCTCTGCGCTGGCGAGAAGACTTGAAGACCGGAAGACTAGACTAGGTGCCAGACGCGGCCTTTTGCTTTGGATCTCTCTTTATGTAGCTTTGCTTTCTGGATCTTGATTTAAGTTGAAGATGATTTTTTATTGATGCGCGCGGGGGGAGCCTTTTCTCGTTTGAGCAATTTCTTGCCTTCTGGATCTCATTTTGTTTGGGACTCGTGTCCATCGCCTTTCCCTCATGAGCTCCTCGCGAGCTAGACCGCACGAAGCGCATGCTCGTCAAGCGTGCGCCAGCACTGCAGCTGGTGCTCACCTCTTTTGGGGCCCCTTCAGACGGGGCGATAAGCTCTGCAGGATTCTCAGAAACTCGTCGCTTCACGACCCAGCCCGAAGCTGGCGCTGACTAAGGTAAACCATGACAGAAAGCTCGCCCCCGGATTCACGAGTTCACGAGGACACATACTCGCATCGCATAGGAAAGTAGAAACTGCAATTTGCTTACATGAGGGGCTCCCCCTCTCAAAATGCTCTTACAAGTTTTCCAAGGGCCACGCCCGAGTTTTGTGTGCAGGGTGAAACGACAGGAGAACATGGGATCAGCCAAAAATGTCACTCGCTACATCACCCGCGGACGCGTCACTCGCGTCGTCATCGTCTTCGTCGGCATCGTCACCGCCGTCGGCGACGCCCCCATCACCGTCGTCAACCACGCCGCCTTCGTCTGCGACGACCACCACCGTGTCATCCTCCGAGGTGAAGGCCCTGACCAACGCGTCCACATTGTCCTCAATCCAACGCGCAAGGTCGCCCCGGACAGCCGTGGGTACGGGGGCAATGGCGGCGTCGAAATAGAAGTTGGGGTCGATATTCAAAAGGTGTCTGAAGACATGGGAGAAAGCGCGCTCAAGCAGGCCACGACCCCTTTCCTCCACAAGCTGGCGAGTTCTGGTAGATCGAGCCTCCAGGCGCATCACCACCTCGGTAAAGAAGGTTAGATGGCTGGCATAGTCATTCGAGTGAGGGGCCGGAGCATTCTCGTCGCATATGTAACCCAGGGCAGTGTTGACCCTGTTCCGGAGGTCTTGAAGCATAGGAGCATGCTCGCGCTCCAGCGTCCGCCGTTGTAGCACTTCCTCCCTGTTTCGTCGTGCGACGGCCTCGGCGTCATCAACCCGTTTCCGGAGAGAAAGCAGCTCGGCGCGGGCGGAGGCCAAGTCTGCCTGCGCCATAACCAGGGCGGCGGCCGTGGCCTCCGCAGGCCACTCGGCCTCATCCAACCTGGGCCTGAGGGCAGCGGCCCTGCCCGCATCCTCCACACCCGTGAGCTTCAGCTTCAAGTCATACCTACCCTCCAGGTCTGTGCGAACCTCGGCCAGCCAACGATTGATCTCCTCCTTGACTCCGGCCTCGCGGGCCCCGACGACATCTTCTGCTTGAGCAACTTGATGCTCCCTCGTCTCCAGTTGCTCGAGCTCGAGGCTGCGCTCCACGGCTTCCAGGGCCAGCGCCTCCTCGCGCTTCCTGACCTCCTCTTCCTCTACGAGCGTCCCCCTCAGCAATGCAAGAGCGGCCCTGCGTGCCTCCACCTGCTTCTCAAGGGACGCACTCCAGGCCTGGAGCTCCCACGTGCACTCCTCCGCAGCCTCGCGACGGCGGTCAGCCTCGCGAGCCTCTTCCAAGGCTCACGAGCAGGCTTCATGGGCGATCTTGAGGGACGCCTCGGCCTTCGCATTCTCAAGGTCGCACTGATAGCGACTGAGGTTGATGGCCACCCTCAGCTTGCGCCGCTCCTCCACCAGTCGGAGACCTTCAGCCTCAAGGCGCGAGTCGACACCGGTGAGCTCTTCACCGAGTCGGCTCATCGTGCCATCGCCTCCTAGAAGAGCTCGTGACGAACTACGCTCCGCTCGCGCTCGAGCTCGAACGCTCGACCCACCTCGTCCCCCACCTCGGGGGCTGTGGGTGGGGCACCAAGTGGCGCGCCATCTCCCGGCAGGGGGCTGGGGGCTGACACCGCACCTGACGTCAGCCCATCCTCGCGAGGAACCCAAGCCGATCGGGGCTCGCTGCTTGAAGAGGAACCGAAAATCGAAGCCAACCAGCTACTGTTCATGAGCAAAGGAGGAGTCTTGGGCACGCCCGCCAAGCTCCATGCCGGACCGTGGGGTAGGGGTGGCCAAGCCACGGGCTCAGCACGCCACGAAGGAGGAGACGCTCCCCCAAACGACCCTGCTCCAGGGGCAGCAGGCAGACCAGGAACACTCAAGGCTGATGGGGGAGTTGATGAAGGAGGAGGCCGCTTCTCAGAAGACGCAACAGCTTCAACGGAAGGAGCCTTGAAGGACAGACGTTAGGATAGGAAGATCACACGCAAGAAGCCACGGCAATAAGATGCTTATGCGTCAATGGCGATGTACTTTCGTCGCTTCAACGGCCCAAAGATATTGCTGCCGCTGGGGGATCCCTTCCTCTTACGAAGCTCCTCGAAGTCCACACAAAGATGACCGAAGCGCTGGACGTGACGGCCGGTGTGCGGCGGGGCCGAAGAAGGACTGGGAGGGATGGCTTCAGGGGTGCCCGGTTGTGGCGAACAGCCGAGTGCCATCTCACCACAACCTCCCGAGGCTCCTAGAGCCTCGGCCTCGGGAGCCGCATGCCACGCCTCAACGACCGAAGCCTCAGGAGGGGGCCGCAGGCCCTCGAGGACGACGCCCCAGGATCACCACTCGGCATGTGCTCCTCAGCACTCGAGCCACCAGCCCCCGTCGGAGCTCGCTCTCCCACACCGTCACCTGGGGCGAGCTCGACACCGGCGGCGAGGAAGGGAACCACGACGACGGGGTTCTCACGGGATCCCACCAAGCCGACTGGGCGCAGCGCCCACTCATCAAAGGAAGGCATGCTCGCGGCAAATGCGGCTTTGTTCTCGCAGTGGTACAACAGGCAGTTGTTCCTGGGCATCTCATCCGGCAGTGGGACACCCGATAGGATCATGAGCACCGTTTGCTGCGTCGCAAGAGGAAGCCCCTTCTCCTAAAACCTCATGTTGTCCTGGCTGCGGAGCAAGTCCCACATCAGGCGGGAGTGGTGCTGAAGTGGAGCGACTCGACGCTTGATGAACTCCTTCGCCACCATGGGCGCACTCATGCCGAGGTCCTTCAACCACCTCAGCCTGGCCCAGACGGGGACATGGCGGGGGCTTGTGAGCTTCTTATGGCCCTAACCGGAGTTTGGAACAGCGGGCCCCACCGGAACTTGGAGAAGAGGGTTGAGCACATCGGCGTCAACAAACACCCATCGTATACGGAACTCGCTCGTGGATGAAGGAAGCTCGAAGTCGAATCCCGCGCCCGCTGTCACGGCCACGACCTAGAAGCCCACGCACCCCGAGCTTTGCTGGGGACCGGTCAGATGCAACGAGAAGAAATGGCGGAGGAGGGCCATGGAAAGAGCGATGCCCACCATGGCCTCGCACAAGAAGGAGAAGACGGAAAGAAGGGTCACAGATTGAGGGTCTAGATGGAGCATGTGGATCTAATAATGCTCGAGCACCGCGTTGAAGAAGGCGGAGAAGGGAGGAATCAGGCCAGCCCAGAGGGCCTCTATGAAGATCGAAACCTTTGTGGCTGCCCGAGCGATGCGAGTGCGAGACGCGGGCCAAGCCACCGTCTATCCCCACTCGTTGAAACTAGAGGCAAGCATGGGGCACACCTTGTCCATGGCCTCGTCGTTGAGCACCCGAGGCCGGCCGAGCGCCGGCTCAAAGGACGGAGGCACAGCTGGCAGAGACAGAGGTTTCTTCCCCTTTTAATCTTGTTTCGGCGCCATGGCGATGAAGCAGGCGGAGCACAAGTCAGACTGGGAGGGCAGAGAAGGGGCTCGAGGAAGCAGGGAGATTGGAAGAGCCAGGCGTGGGCAATGGAAGAATAACTGTGTGAGAGGCGGGGCCGCATAGCCAAGCGGATTCAAGGGCAGCGTGGGGAAGCGGAGACGCCCACGTCCAATCAACCGCCACGCGTCAACCGAGGCTGTAGGCTTTTGGGGCCCGCGGTGCTCCATACTTGACCCTTGGCTTCGCCGCGAAGCCAAGCCCGAGCGCACCTTGGGCCCGGGGGCTAATGTCGGCGTTCTGGGAACGGGGATCCCCAGACTTGCCTGCCTGCGGCCCACGGCGTGGCTAAGCCAGTAGGCCGTTCAACCCATCTTCATCAACAAGGAATCCAAGACCCTCGCGAGGGGCCAAGCCTCGTGAGGCGGACGACGCAAGACCTGCTCCGGAGTGGCCTAGTCAGGTAGGCTCACGAGGAGGGGTGATATCAAGGCAGGGCAAACCTCACGAGGCTCTCGTGACGTGAGCCATGACGATCGGCGTCAGGCGGGCACTAGCACGCGCAGCGTCCTTGTTTCCTCTTTGGTGGTAAGGAAGCAGGCGCAGGCGAAGAGTACCGAGGCATTGGGCAAAGGTTGCTATATCGGTGCAACGAGACCAAGACTAGGAGGATGGCAAGACGGAGGACACCGTGGAGCCCAAGACGGCGTCACCACCAAAGCCTTTCACAAAGACCACTTTTGTCAGGATAGCTTGTACTAGTTGTCCCCTTTCAAATTTGCCCGCCCTTGTTGGCTCCCTTCCCGCTCAATATTTGGGAAGAGGACCAGGGCCTATATAAGTAGAGTTAGCCAGCACAGTAGGGGGGATCGAGCAGTTCATCCAACTCTCACCCGCACAAATTAGCCAAGCACAAGAACACCTCAGCCTCAGGAGGCTGTTCTTCCCCATGTACTGTTCTTCATCAGCCCAAGAGGCAATCCACGACCACCACACTGGAGTAGGGTATTACACCACAATGGTGGACCAGTATAAATCTCGTGCCTTTCCGTGTTGCGAGTTTGTCGAGTTCATCCGCAAGATCTTAGCGAGCTAGGGCGTAGATCGGTAGGAGGGAAGGACTTCGCGTGCACCCAAGTGTTCGAACCTTAAGGGTTTGTCGGAACCCCACATCCGACAGAAGTTGGTCGAGGGCCAACACACGGAGTGTGGAGGCCCTATGGTGAGCAAGCTCCCTAATGTCACCTAGCCGAAGGGGACATTTGTGGAAACCGGGAAGGGGTGGCAATAGGAGTGGTTCTACGTTGCTGAACCTCGCAACGCCTCATGGGCCGCCACTCCTGAGTTCAAAACTGGCCCACCGATGCGGCTCACATCATGGCTCAAGAAGGGCCTAGATTGGGCGTCATCCGACGAGGTGATGACGCTGCAAAAGCGCATCAAGAGCATGGTGGACAAGAACACCAGCCTTGCCAGCATGATCCAGCTGTTGCTGTTTCGTCGAATTCTCCCTTGCCAATGCCGGACTCTCCATATGTGGGAGTTTGATCTGGCAAGTCCTTGGACCTTGCAGTGGTTCTTCGGAACAAAGCACAACGATATATGGAAGCTACTTTCAAGACCCAAAAGATGTGGCTACCGACGACCAAAGACCTCGGCCACGACTGCGCTCATCTAGCCACTCTAGTGTGTTCTTCGGCTTTCTGATCATGTCCTTGATTTGCAGATCCATGGAGTAAGTTCAAACCTTCCTCTTGTCTCCTAGGGCTGGATGAAGAAGGCAGAGGGGATCAAGTGTCCGGCTCCCCTGCCCGAAGACCCAGCTATTCCTCTTCTGACAAAGACGCTAGTTCCGATGCCACACCAGGCGCCGGAAAAGAATGCCAAGAAGAAGGGAAAGGAGGTCCGAAGTGGCCTTCGCCACAAAGGTGCTTCGTACATATCATCTGAAGATACTGAGGCTCTATCCTCCCATGATGAAGACGAGGAGGAAGAGGAGGAGAACGATTCTCCCCCTAATGTGGGAAAGAAGAAAAGGGGAGCTTCCGCGGATCTAGAGGTGGAAGCGCCCAAGAAGGGGAAACTCTCCCTTTCAGACGATTCGGAATCGGACGCCGAAGCCGTCCCTGAATGCAACCCCAAGACGAAGCCTTCGACTGAATCATAAGTATTTAAGGATAATGTATGTATCCGGCTTTATGCCTTGTGATCCTAACACACAGAATCACGTATTGTAGTCCGGCCCGCGAACTCCCCCAGCAACCATCGTCTTCTGGGAATTCGTTGGGCTCACACATGATGGAGAGCGAGATGCCTCTGCCGGCGTCCCCACCCACTACTACGGACAACACCGAAGTGTTGTCCCGAGGGACCTTTCCAGGCCATGGAGAGGTGCGAGAAGCCGTCAAGGTGGCGCCAGAGGGTAATACCTCTACTGCCGAAAACATGGGGGAACCGACCCCCATGGAGGCCAGCGACGGGGGCCATGCCCAATTCGGCCCCCAAACAAATATCATTCCAGAGACCGATATGGCTCCGGAATCAAGCGAGCATCCTCCTTCGAAAGAAGGGGTGCGTCGACTCCACCGGCGACCTCTGTCAATCCGGAGGCGCCGGACACTCTAATGGAAGCACTTTAGAGCGCCTCCATTGTTGAGGAACATCGTACCCTTATGGATACATTGGTTGAAAAGGTTTGGTCCGCTAAAAGCGGATTGAACGAGGCCTACACTAGCCTTCTGGCAAGCTTTGAGGTAAAAATAGAATGCCTGTGTATAGTCAGTAGCCCCTGAGACTCTATTCGGCGTTCGTTTAAGAAAGGCCAAACAGAGGATCAAATAGTCTTCGGAGGAGATTAACATACACGTGTATTTGAACAAACAGGTGTCGAAGTTAGCTGAAGCCGCCCATGTCAATGATGTTTCCAAAATAAAGCAGCAGCTGGAGCGGGCCGATGAAGAGCTCATCCGCACCAACAAACTATAAGAGGAGAAGCAAGGTATGCGATTCACATTTGGCATGATATGGCTTGCTGTCATGCTATCTTGCCGAGTTTTGTAATTATGCTCACAGTTGATGCGTCTGAGGTCGAGACCCTCAAGAACGCGCTGGCCGAGGCCAAGAAGGAGGCGGAGGGGGAATGAGCCGCCCGCTAAAAGCATGAATCACGGGTGGAGGAAGTCCAGCAAGTGCTCCGGGATGTCATAGGAAAATGTGAGTCCTTAGAGCGAAAGATTACAGATCAAGATGCAGAACTTGCTAAGGCCCTCCATAGCGTGCAGGAGGCCCGGGTTGAAGCCCAAGGTGCCTGTCGAGAGATTCAAGAGGCCAAGAAGATTGCGGCGGGTAAGGCCTTTAACATGCAAAGCAAATTTGTAAGGAGGAGGTACATATTACTGACCCGCATTTGGAGTTCTCCATGGGAGTTTGTGGATCTACCCTGGAGTATTGCCGATGCTGCGGAGTTTTTTCGAGCCGAAGAGGGGAGTTCAACGGAGAAGTTGTTCTGGTCGCAGTACCTTGTACCAGAGCATCCGGTGCCCTTCAGCGATCAACTGAAGCAGTTGACCGAGCTGCATAGGGTGGACGAACTAGCCATGAAGGATGTTATAGTCCGACTTTGGCCAACCAAACCCATACATGACAGTTACTTCGGGCTCATGAAGTGGCTCGTCAGCGCCTTCCCCCGGCTTGACGCCATAAAGCGGTCGGCCTGTATCAAAGGTGCCCGGATGGCCTTCGCCCGTGTCAAGGTGCAGTGGGTGAAAATGAACGCCCTCAAGCTGGCAACCGAGGGACCGCCCGCGGGCAAAGAGCGCCGCACGTCGGAGCGGTATTTCGATGAAGTCTTGGACGGTTCCCGCATTGTAGAGGGCCAGTGTTCGAAGGACACTATTTTCGAATGAATGTACCCATAATGCCCGTACTTTCTATTATAAAACAAGGCTTATGTATAATGTGTTGCTTGTTTTAGTTTGAAATCCTTTCCTCCTGTGCGGCCGTTTACAATATCTAAGAGTTGTCCAGTCGTCGGCTTCAGCCCCCACGTAGGTAGTACGAGGGTGTTCATAATGGCACCTGGACACACTTGACCCAACTAGCGTGGTCCTTGAAGGAGGTGTTAGTTCGGCGAACCAGGCAATCAGACTATGTGGCTTTATCACTCTCACTTAGCCATAGGAGTTTGACAATGAGGTTATAGGCGCAGCCCCTGGTGTTGCTCGATTATCCGAACTTCAGTGTTGTAGACGCCTAACCAGGCATAGAACAGTCCTTCACATAATGCGGGCAAAATTGCAAGAGATTTGGAGTTAGTCGCCGAATAGCTGACCAGCTCTCGCCGCACCATGACAGTCAATTTTCGGCTTTCTCTACTGAGGTGTTTATCCGGATGAGCCGAAAACACAATCGCGGTAGTTCTCCCTTTACTACCATAGCTGAACGAGCGGAGCGTATGGTAGTAACCACACGAGCCGGGCAACCCAACAATTAACCAAAGACATGATTCAGACCCCGGTTTCATGGACGTGGATAACAACTCTTGGTCGGCTCCAATCAAAGCCAGCTCTAGTGCAACGAGGATCTTGGAAAAACTCAAAAGACTACGATATGCACTTAAAACATTGAGCAAAAAAATCTCTAGGCTGCGACTTCTCATTGAAAACTGCAATAGAATTTTAACGCAAATTGACAATCTTGAAGAGCTGCAACAACTTACTGTGCCTGGAGAAACTTTAGAGTGATTCTAAAGAAGCATCTTCTACGTCTTTTAAAGTACCAGAGTGATTATTTGAAAAAATATGTACTTTCCAATGGGCAGTGAAAGGTGAGGAGAATACAAAATACTTTCACGCTCGTGCAATGGAAAGATTCAGAAGAAACTCAATCGCTTCAATTATTTTGGAAGATGGAAGCTCAATTGAAAATCATAATGACAAAGCTGCGGCTTTCTTTGACTGCTTTAAGAAAAGAATGGGTGTCTTGAATACCACAACTTATGATTTTGTGATATTTGAGTTAATAAAAAAATACCCTGGATTTTCTGAATTATCTGAGCCTTTCACTACTGACAAATCGACAAGGTCATCAAGCTCATACCTGCTGACAGGGCTCTGGGACCGGACGTTCTTAATGGCCAATTTTTGAAAGTGTTCTGGGAGATTATTAAAGAGGATTTTTATACTCTGTGTCAGGATTTCTGGGAAGGAAAGATAAATATTAACTGCCTTAATACCTCATTGATAACACTTATTCCTTAGAAAGGTATGCCTGAAACAGTTAATGACTATCGGCCGATATCCCTTCTTAATTGTGTGCTCAAAGTCCTAACCAAAATTCTTGCTGAAAGATTACAAAAATGGATTTTGAAAATTGTTCACCATAACTAGTATGGATTCGTCAAATCCTGCACAATTCAAGATTGCTTGGGATGGGCCTTCGAATATATACACCAATGCAAACAATCCAGGAAAGAAATCGTTATTCTAAAACTGGATTTTGAGAAAGCCTTCGACACTATGGAGCAAAACTTCATTCTCAACATTCTCAAGTGCAAAGGATTTGATCACTGTTGGTGCATGTGGATAAAAATGCTTCTGGAGTCTGGAACATCTTCTGTTCTTTTAAACGGAGTGCCTGGTCAAGAATTCAAATGTAAAAGAGGTGTTCATCAAGGAGACCCGTCTCTCCTTTATTGTTTGTTATTGTTGCAGACCTTATACAATCCTTAATCAACAAATCTTGGGAGGAAGGACATATACAGTTACCAATTGAACAACCAACATGATAAAAATATCCAGTTATTTAATACGCTGACGACACAATCATTGTGTTTCCGGCTGATGTTGACCAATTGCATACCATTAAAGCTATTCTTGACTCTTATGCTAGGGCAACTGGGCTAAAAATAAATTATGGAAAATCCCAATTGATGCCCATTAATGTTAATGATGAGAAAGCACATCAACTAGCCTTCAAAATTGCTTGCCAAGTTGGGAGCATGCCGTTCACGTACCTGGGATTCCCTGTGGGTGCCACATGGCCAACGGTAAGAGAACTAATGCCCCTTGTGGACTGAATTGAAAGAAGATTAACTGGAACGACCATCTGGCTATCTTATGGTGAGCGAGTGCAAATTATTAATTCTGCACTTTCATATCTACTCTCATTTGCCATGTGTGTCCTCAAGCTCCCATTGAAGTTGATTGAGATATTTGATCAAGCAAGGCGCCACTGTCTTTGGAGAAAAGATATTGATCGGGATGCTAAAACACATTCCTTGGCAGCATGGGACTTGGTCTGCCGCCCTAAGAAAAAAGGAGGCTTATGGGTTCTTGATCTCAAGGTACAAAACAAGGCGCTACTACTCAAATACCTACACAAATTCATTCACAAAATTGATGTTCCTTGGGTCATGCTAATTTGGAATACATATTGTGATCGTGGTGTGCCTCATGCAAAACTAGCTTGTGGGTCGTTTTGGTGGAAAGATGTGTTTTCCTTAATGGATATATTCAGAGGCATCACGCTATGCATACCTAGAGCAGGTGACACTATGCTTTTTTGGAAAGACCTCTGGCAGGGGGATACGGGCCTCTTTGTTTCTCATATGCCCAAGACGAAGACATATCATTGCATCAATTTCACTCTAATCCAGACATAGCTACTCTGTTCCATTTACCTTTGTCTATTGAAGCGAGATCATAACTTGATGACATCATGCCCATCATCAACACCATGACTTTATAACAAATGGGTGTCGACGAATGGATTTTATGTTTGGGAGATGAACAATACAAACCCAAAAAATTCTACAAGTTCCTCTTCAAAAATGTAACAACCCCAAGCTATATAACTTCAATATGGAAATCTAAATTCATCATGAGACACAAAGTTTTTGCTCGGCTCATGTTGATGGATAGGGTCAACACGAGAGATATGCTCCTAAGAAGACACTTTAATATTGGAGATGATCATTCTTGTCTGATGTGCAACCTGGGGGAGCTTGAAACAAATAAACACCTTTTCTATGAGTGTCAATTTGCTAACAGGTGCTGGGAAACAAATTGGAATACAATGGGGGACTGACAACGATGTCTAGATAATGTTTGATACATCTCACACATCTTAGCACAAACCTGCATTCAAAGAGATCACAATCCTTGCAGCTTGGTACATCTGGAAACAAATAAATAAAGTTATATTTGATGGTGGGGTGGCCTCACACTTGGACTGGTTGAGGATGTTTAAGAAGGATCTAGAGATTTTAATATTTAGGACAAAGGGGGATACCAATACTTTTATCCAAGGCCTGATTCAAGACTTGGCTCTTCAACAAAACCCCTCTGTATAAACTGTACCCTTCTTTTCTTTTACATTCTTAGCCCTTTGGCTTGTACAAAATGTAAATTGTAAATGCCCCCTTTTATAATAAAGCAACAGTAGGAGCATCTCCTGGTGTTTTAATGTTCAAAAAATATAATGTTATATTCGAGACGCCAAACTGTACTATAAAAGTGTTTGGACTATATTTTATTTTTAAGAAATGTACGTGGCCGAATGGAGACCCTTGCGATTTAAGTCGTACCGAGGTGTACATGGTGATCAGACGAAAAGAGAGGGAATACGGATTAGGAAGTAAGCCAGTACCGAATATGTTGGGCGAAAAATTGTTTCCGTTATAGTCTGATTCATACGTCAAGACGTATTTTTACAAACGATCGATGTGATAAGCATCAAGGCTATTTTACATGTCGGGCGCCGGGGAAGGCTGTGTGCGGGTCCTCAAAAGCTAGAGGTAATATTTAAAGATCCTTTAGATACTCTGCCACACGTTTATGCTGTTTTTCCTCCTTGGTGTATTATCCTTCAAAAGGATCAACGATCGGGTTCTCATGAGGGACCTAATAAAGGGCCCTTGGTACCGTCGGAAGGTGTTGCACTACTAGGAAAAAGCCTAGTAGTAGCGCGGGTTAAAAGCTAGTAGTAGCGCGGGTGCCTGCGCTACTACTACGGCGCTACAGCTAACTAGTAGTAGTAGCGCCATGCATCCCGCGCTACTAGTACGTGTGTTAGTAGTAGCGCGTGTCTGTGACCCGCGCTACTACTATTAATTTGAAAAACCAAAAAAAATCTCGACCCCATGACGCGCGCACATTGGCCGGGAGCAGGGAGATCTCGTCCATGACGCGTGCCTCGTGGAAGCCGTCGAGGGCGGCCGCGAAGGCCAGCCCGGCATGGGCCAAGAGCTGGAGGACCTGCATCTTGGCATCATGCGTGGGGAGCAACACCTCGCGGCGGCTGTCGCCGTTGAGGTCGGCGACGAGCGGTGGCAGGAGGCGTTGCTCGTCTTCCGGAACAAGAAGTCGCCCTCGTGCTGCCAGAGGAGGAGGGGGATGGGTCAGCTAGCGTTCCGGATCGAATTGGAGAGGGGGGAGGAGGGCTGACCTGGAGCAAGAAGAAGACCGAGGAGGATGCCATGGTCGCGCTTCCGCATCTTGGCGGCGGCGAGGAGCTCCGGTGACCGCCCACCGAAGGGATCTCGGAGAGGGAGGGGGCGGAGAAAGCAAAGTGTACCATCGGCGGCCACCGCTGGAGTATGAGGGGGAGACGAGGAAAGTGAGAGAGGGGGAAAGTGAGGGAGAGAGGAGGGATTCGGCTGAGGATACGGGGATTTCACCTACCCCATACTTAGTAGTAGCGAGGGGTGTAAAACCGCGCTACTACTATCAACTTAGTAGTAGTGCGGGTTTGTACCCCTCGCTACTACTATGGCATGTCCCGGGAGGGCACGGTAGAGACCGCTTAGTAGTAGCGAGGGTTAAAAACCCGCGCTACTAGTATCAACTTAGTAGTAGCGAGGGTTAAAAACCTGCGCTACTAATAAGTAGCAGTAGCGAGGGTTATAAACCCTCGCTACTAGTAAGCGTCTGTCTATAAGCTTTTCCCTAGTAGTGTTGGTGGTTGTAAGGAACCTGGAAAAGAAAAGATTCGAGAAAAAGAAATATGAGGGTCCAGGTAGGGTCGTGCTGTATTGTGGACTTTGTCTTTAGTATGCCTCCGTCTTGGCCCATGGTATCTTTAGTGCATAGTTATGTACGCGTGGCACATATGCTGCAATTCAGGTGGGGCTGAGACGAAGGCCAAATTGCTAATCGAGGTCCGGACAAGCCGGACCGTCGCTCTGCCGAGTAGTCCGGACGCGTTTAACAGTCTCTGGGGGCTAGACTACCGATGTAATGTTTGGCTTGATAAGGCCGCCCTGGACCTCCGCTGCAAGGGCCGCAGTGTGCTGCTCGGTACAAAGGGAGTGCTCCGTGTTTCCATTGACTGTTATAACACCGCGTAGTCCGGGCATCTTTAGTTTGAAATATGCATAATGTGGGATCGCATTGAAGCGAGCGAACGCGGTTCGTCCGAGCAATGCATGATAACTGCTATGGAAGGGGATGATGTCGAATATCAAGTCCTCACTTCGGAAGTTGTCCGGCGAACAGAAGACAACTTCCAATGTGATTGAGCCCGTGCAACGGGCCTCTACACTAGGTAGTGCTCCTTTAAAGGTAGTTTTGGTGGGTTTAATTCTTGAAGAATGAATACCCATTGCAGACCGTGTCCTAATAGACCAGGTTAAGGCTGCTGCCGCCATCCATGAGGACCCGCGTAAGATGGAATCCGTTGATAATTGGGTCGAGTACCAACGCGGCCGAGCCTCCGTGACGGATACTAGTCGGCTGGTCTCTCCGATCGAAAGTGATCGGGCAGGCTGACCATGGATTGAATTTTGGGGCGACTGGCTCTATCGCATAGACGTCCCTTAGAGCTCGCTTGCGCTCCCTCTTGGGGATGTGAGTAGCGTATATCCTATTCACTGTTTTGACCTCGGGGGGAAATTTCTTTTGTCCCCCAGTGTTCGGTGGGTGAGGCTCATCATCATCGTCCTCACTGGGCGACCCCTTCTCCTTATGTCCGGTGTTTAGCTTACTGACCTGTTTAAAGACCCAACAGCTTCTGTTTTTATGGTTGGCAGGCTTGTCGGGGGTGCCGTGAATTTGGCAATGTCAATCAAGTATTCGGTTTAGGCTAGATGAGTCGTCTTTATTTCTTTTAAATCGCTTCTTTCGTTGACCGGATATGGAGCCACTATATTCGGCATTGACCGTCATGCCTTCGGTATTATTATTGTTACTTCAATGCTTGTGTTTGTTGCGTCGGGGCCTGCCGCTGCCCTTTTTGGTTTCAGAAGTGCCAGGGTCGCTGGTACCGTTGTTGCTACGGGCTAACCAGCTATCCTCTCTCGCACAAAAGTGGGTCATGAGTGATGTAAGTGCTGCCATGGACTTTGGCTTCTCTTGGCCGAGGTGTCGGGCGAGCCATTCGTCATAGATGTTGTGTTTAAAGGACGCTAGGGCTTTGGCATCCAATAAGTCGACGATTTGGTTCTTTTTAATTAAGAACCTTGTCCAGAATTTTTGGGCTGACTCTCCGCATTGCTGGACTCTATGTCTAAGGTCATTGGCGTTCGGGGGGCGTACATAGGTACCTTGCAAGTTGTCTCTAAAGGCATCTTCCAAATCTTCCCAGCTGCCAATTGAATTTTCTGGGAGGCTATTTAACCAGTGTCGAGCTGGTCCCTTAAGCTTTAGGGGGAGGTATTTGATGGCATGTAGATTATCACCGCGACCAATGTGAATGTGGAGAAGAAAATCCTCAATCCATACTGCGGGATCTGTTGTACTGTCATATGATTCAATGTTCACGGGTTTAAACCCTTCTGGGAACTGGTGCTCCATTACCTCATCGGTGAAGCATAGAGGTTGTGTCTATCCCGCCAAGTCTGAAGGCCACCCTCGCGTGTTGGAGCACGCCCCCTGGATCCATAGATTACTCTTGTTAGACCAGCTCTATTGTCCAGGTCCTTGTGTAAGTCGTAAGTATAGCCCGGGGCCGTTACCTCCTTGCCTCGAGGATGGGGTGGTGCAGGCTGGTGTTCGGCATGAGTAGTCGGTCTATCCCATCCCTGTGGGAGTCGGTCGGGCTCGTTAGCAGCTTTATGCTTTGGCAGTATGGGCTCAAGGGCTTCGTCGTCGAATTGAGGCAGTAGCTTGCGCTTTGGGTAACTCTTAGTTGGGCGCTCGACGCCATATTACTCGGCCACCAGGACGTTAGTCCATCTGTCATTGAGTAGATCCTAATAAGCTCGAAGCTGCTTCTGCTTCTTTTTCAGGCTTCTTGCAGTGGCGATTAACCGGCGTTTGAAGCATTCTTGTTTGAGGGGTTCCTCCGGCACGATGAAATCTTCGTCGCCGAGGCTCACATCCTCTTCGGAGATCGGTAGGTAATTACTGTTCTTCGAGTCTTTGTTCCCGATAAGATCATCTGGATTAACTTGCCCATCCTCCCAATCATCTTGTTCGTATGTTGGCTCGACAGGGGCTTCGGCGTTCTCCGAAGTGTTATTCTCTTCGGTGCTGGTATTGCTGTCTTTTTGGCAACTTGATTTTGAGCAGGGCCGCTGACGTTGATGTTTTGGAGGTGCTTCGGCAGGCTTGTCCTAAACCGCATTCTCCTTGCCGTCGTCACCATCCTCTTTGGGTGTGTCCACCATGTACACGTCATATGTGGAGGTGGTCGTCCATCATCCGGTAAATGGAGGATTTTTGCCTTGTTCGTCTCCGGCGTCGTCATCCATACTGTCGATGTCTTCGGAGGCGTAGTCCAGCATTTCAGTTAGATCCTCAAAAGTGGCTATGAAGTGGGTGGTGGGTGGGACGTAAAATTCCCCGCTCTCAACCCCAAGTCTGTGTTGGGCATAATTCGGAAGTGATCCTTCCGTAATGGAGAGTGATCGCATTAATTCCAGAACCTCATTTCAAGGCGAGGGTTGGACAGAAAAGCAAGAGTCCGTGGGGCTGTCCGGAGTAGAAGCCTCCTAGCTGCGCTCGCTTAACACAGACCTCGAGAGTTCGGACTTAGAGTCCGGCGGAGTGTCCCATGCTTGAGTGACAAGGGGTGTTCGGTTTGTCTTCGGGTTAGCCCATGACGCCGTCCCCTCCGGATCTCCGGTAACAAGTTCCGTAATTGTAGAGGATCCGGTGGGCTCAAAACTCCAGTCTTCGGACCCGACAGCCTGCTCTGGATCCAAGCCGGAGCAGTGATTGGGGCCGCGAACCCTTCGAAGATCAAATCCCCTCGGATATCGGCGACATAGTTTAGGTTCCCGAAACTGATCTGATGACCAGAGGCGTTGCTATCGATCTGCTCGAGGTGGCCAATCGAGTTGGCACCCAGCACGAAGCTGCTGAATATGAAAATCTGGCCCGGGGAAAATATTTCCCTCGAAACAACATCACTATGGATGATTGAACGAGCCATCGAATCCTTTGTCGACAACATAGAGGAACTCTCAATGAAAGCACCAAGGCCGGTGTCAAAACTGGCAGATCTCGAGTAGGGGGTCCGGAACTATGCGTCTAAGGGTCGAAGGTGACAGGAGGCAGGGGCATGCTATTTACCCAGGTTCGGGCCCTCTTGATGGAGGTAAAACCCTACGTCCTGCTTGATTGACTTTGATGAGTATAGGGGTTACAAGAGTTGATCTACCACGAGATCGTAATGGCTAAACCCTAGGTGTTGAGCCTATATGATTATGATTATCTCTATGGATTAAACCCTCCAGTTTATATAGATACCGAAGGGGGTTAGGGTTTGTACAGAGTCGGTTTACAGAGAAAGGAATCTTCATATCTGAACACCAAGCTTACCTTCCACGCCATGGAGAGTCCCATTCGGACATGGGGGAAGCCTTCTATCTTGTATCTTCACGGCCCACCAGTCCATCCCATGTCACATATCCCGGGCGCCCGGGGACCCCCTAATCCAGGACTCCCTCACGCCCCCACAAGCCTTAAAACTCGCTTATTCCCAAGGGGTCATGCAAATAGCACGGTTGGATGATCCAAACTCATATTGATGAAAATCCCGCAATAAGGGGCCACGATCTCTGCTTTGACAATATGTGTGAATGGCGGCTGCGCCTCGAAACACGAAGTAGGAGGCCAAAAACAGTTCGAAATAATAAATGGGCCAGACATGGCGTTTTGCCGAAAAAGCTGTCAGTAGACATACCTTATTAAGTATTGAACCCTTATGGTTGAGGGTTGTAATTATTATACAGATCTGGATACAGTTCTCTTGTTCAGAAGACTGCTTTGTATGCGGAGAAGGAACCCGCCTTGCAATGCCGAAGACAATCTACGAGCCGAACACATCGTCATTGAACACTGGTTCAGGGGCTACTGAGGGAGTCCTAGACTAAGGGGTCCTCAGGTGTCCGGGCTATCTGATATGGGCCGGACTAATGGGCCATGAAGATACAAAGTAGAAGACCTTCCCCTGTGTCCGGATGGGACTCTTTGCGTGGACGGCAAGCCTAGCGTCCGGATGTATAATTTGCTTTCTCTGTAAACCGACTCTGTACAACCCTAGGTGTCATGGATTTGTCACGGCAGATGTCCTAGTGTGAGGACTTAGTCATGAGGCCAACGCATCTATGTGGTAGCTTGAGAGGAGTTGAGCAGAATCGAGAAACGCAACATAAGACAAGGGTTTAGACAGCTTCGGGCCCCAGGAAACATCATCCGGTAACAACCCTACATGTTGTTTGTGGCTAGGTCTCATTATCATCACGAGAGAGTCGCCGGCAAACCGGCTCTTTGTGTCTAGCCCTAGAGATCGTTTCTTCTTCTTGTCCCTTTTGGGGAGCCCTGCCCCTCCTTATATAAGTTAGAGGGACGGGTTACATGTGGAGTCCTATTAGAATTAGGACTAGTCTACCTTCTAATACAAACCGGATACAAGTCCGGCTCTTGACTCCTTGTAAGGGAAGTATTCCTCACGCCTTTCCTCTTAAACCGGCCCACCATTAACATGAGCCGGCCTTATGGGCCTTGGGCCTTGTCATCTGTCTGACCCGCCCGTCGGATCACCAGCGAGTCATAATGTTCAGGCGGGTTGCTTGTAAACCACCAAGTCAGGGCGGGTTGCCAGTGAAACGCCAAGTGTCAGCCGGGTCTCAAGTAAACCGCTAAGTCCGGCCAGGTCTCAAGTAAACCGCCAAGTCCGGCCGGGCATACCACGGGGTATATCCCCGACATTAGCCCCAGTTTAATTTGGATTTATCGATGTTAAACTGATCTGCAACATAAACAAGAACAATTTTGGCGGGTTGTGCTTCGGGTTAAATATTCTTATAAACCGGCACTTGATCATTCTTAAGTCCTTGTCATTTCTTCCTTCTAAAAAATCCGAGTCAATAGACCAGCTTCATAATCAATTTACTTGCAGAAGATATTTTGTAAATAAAGAATCCATTTGAATCGGCCTTTAATGCTCTGATTTGAAAAAAAATTGGTCTTCAAATATTCAACTGACATTCAGCCTGTTTGAAAATGTAGAACTTGCCGGTTTATCATTGCCAAAATTGTCGGGTTATAAAAACTGATGATCCCGGGTCATGACCGTTTATAGACACCGGGTTATGATTGTTGCCCACGCCGGGTCACACAATTAATCTTCCTGATTTGCCCAAAACTGAGAATTTGAAGATGTTCCTCCTTTATATGCATATTACCTGTAGCCCCCAAGTCTTAGGAGGAGAATATAGTGATAGCTTAAGACTTGTTTCGATATAAATGTTGCCACCTTGAAGAAATCCAGGGTGTTCATTACAGTCAGTATTCCAAACTGAGTATTCCACATATGTAACCCCCAAGTGCCGGGTTGTTATGCTTGCAGCAACCTGGGACTTGTAATTGCCTTATACTCATAAAAACTTCAACCAATGTAGCCCCCAAGGGCCGGGTCATTATGCAATAATGAGCAGGGACTTTGTAAATATGATCCTGTAGACTTGAACAACAACGTGTAGCCCCCAAGGGGCGGCTCAGTAAGATAATACTGAGCTGGGACTTTATATATACTTCATTGAAAATAACGTCATATGATGTAACTCCCATCATGGAGCTTGAACCCACGTCCACAAGGTTAAGAGCTTTGTGCTTTACCAACTTAGGAGTGGACCCTTCAATATAATGGATTAAGACTTGTGTACCTGGAATTTGTTGAGAGGAGCAATTGGTAGCCCCCAAGGGCCGGCTCATTACAATGTGATGAGTCGGGTCTTCAATAAGGTGATGAAAAAATGACTTTGAATTAGCCCCCAAGTGCCATGGTGCATGCTGGCAGTGACATAGGACTTGTATATTTGATGTAATCTCAATTTGAATTATGTAGCCCCCAAGTGCCAGGTGTAAGCCTGCAGCAACTCGGGACTATTCCTTCAATTGTAGAATAAATCATATCCATTGATAATACGATAGCCATTGCGCTAAAGTGAATTTGAAAACCTTAATCATAATACTGGTTATTGATAACCATAATAAAATCCAACCATGTTGGCTATTTGAAGATTTGAAGAATATAACCTGGTTTGAAAATCGATTCCTGCCATATAAACCGGTATATCCGTGCCCATATGATAGATGCTATGATGATGTAATGATGATGCAATGTATGACGTAATATATGATGATGTATGTGTATGACCAAGAGGGTTTAAGCTATAGTTCGGATACGACCAGAGCCCCCAAGTAGTCATAATTGTGGCATTGCATCGATCAAGAGGTGTAGCTATGGTTCGAATATGACCAAGCCCACAAGTGATTTCCGTGGTAGCCCTATTGCCTATCAAAAAGGTGTAGCTATGGTTCGAATACGACCAAGCCCCCAAGTGATTTCCCTGGTGTCCTTATGCCTATCAAGAGGTGTAACTATGGTTCGAACACATAGCTCCCAAGTGATTTCCCTGGTGACATTATGCCTATCAAGAGGTGTAACTATGGTTCGAACACATAGCCCCCAAGTGATATTGTGAGATGTGCTCAAGGGGTACCTATGTTTGAGCTATGCTGTGCAACAAACTCTCTTTGGCCCCTTATGATAATATTGGCTTGATAGCCGAATTACCGAAGTAACCAGAGCAATGCTCTGATGATAATATTGGCTTGATAGCCATATTAATAGGGTAGTCACGACTGTGATCAACAAGCCGGAAGCCCCCAAATGATCAATAATATGATAAACCAATAAGGCAGGATGCCCATGTTTGAACCGCGCATCATGGCAACAAGTTCTCTTTGGCAATCTTTAATTTTTTGCAAGAGATAACTTCTTCTTGAATCGGATGTTAAACCGGATATTGAGAGCTTCAAAGCTTTGTGGGAGACATCTTTCTCTTGAACCGGATTTTAAACCAGAATCTTCGTTTTCAGCCGAGAACTTTCTAACGACCTTTAAACTCGAACTTGCGAGAGATTAATTCCAGAAATTCTTAAACTGGATTTGAGAGCTTCAGAGCTTTGTGGGAGAACAAATTTCTCTTGAACCGGATTGTAAACCGGACATTTGAGAGCTCCAGTGAGACTGACTTCGCTTGAGCTGGATTTTAAACCGGATATTTGAGAGCTTCAACGCTTTATGGGAGAGAGATGTCTCTTGAACTGGAATCCTTTCTGATGACCCAGAACTGCTTCATTGAGCCAGGATTTTGTATTTCTCATATACTTTTTAAGCCAGAAATTTTCTGACGGCCTTCAAATTTTTATCAACATAGTCGTAGCCTCCGGGACTGGGTTATCTTTCCCTCCAACGTCCTGGGGTTCTTGAATTCACTGAAAACTGGCAACATTTGCTGAGTCATATCATTGTAGCCCTCGAGTCTCAAGGCGACTCGAGGAGTTGGCTTGATATTCTCCATATTTGACCGTGATATAAACTAGCATAAGTTGTATATCATTGGTGTTGATAGCACGATGTGAATCCACAGAAGGTTGAGGTGACTGCGGCAGGTTATAAATGATCCCGTATGAGCCGTGTCAGCAAGTCGGCCAATGGTTCCTTCCAACTGGCGATTTGAAGTTAACCAAACTGTAGTGAGGCGACTTGTGCGCCTGCCCATTGAGCCTCCCAGTGCAGACGGCGGTTGATAGTATATGATAATTTGCCTCCATTTTGTTGAAAGAAAACCGGGCTACCCAAGCTGTGACTTGCTCATACTCAATAAACTGCTCATGCAGATAGGTGCGGCCTGGTATGTTGATGTAGACCAGGCCGCGAGAGATGGACAAAAAAGACGACCGTAGCATCAGAGGCGGATCGTACAGATGAGTCGGCCGCGGCATTGTAAGCCGGTGTGGACGGGCGAGTCGATCGCAGGCGCGGTAAAACTGCATGGACGGGCGGTTCGACCTCGTCATGTAGATATAAGCTGGGCTGCAGAGGCGGTGACTTGCACATATATTCGTTGAGCATTGTGGTGGGTCAGATGCTGACTCATGATATCCATGGCATGACCATCGCTCTTACAGTGAATACCAGTCCTAGATAAAAAAAATATTGCAAACCAAACTAATTGCCCTTTTTAAAAGAAATTAGTATGGAATGTAAAAATATACTGGATGGATTCACCTGATATATTAGGTCGAAAATTATCCTCCATGGATTTGATGATCACCACGGTGAAGCTAAAATCAATCATGGATGAGTCGCCCGCAGGAGCAGACGGATGAGTCGGCCGCAACATTGTAAGCCGGTGTGGACGAGAGAGTCGGTCACGGTGTTGGAAACAGCATAGATGCAGGCAAGTCGACCATGGTCACGGACAACGAGTCAGTTGCGTGTGTTGATGTAGCGGGGGTGACGACATGTGCACGTACCTGTCAAGCAGCACAGCACGGACAAGCGCTAGTGCAGAAATAATACTGGTGCGCACCCCTTGTGGGACACCATTTTTAAAAAGTAATAATCCTGCGAAAAAATATCGTAGACCAGAGTGATTGTTTTTCGATAACAACAATATGCACTAAAAATAGATAGATAAGATAGCACCTGATATTTATTTGTCGGATGAACATGGATACTGGGATCAAAACATATCAAATGTCTGATGTCTCCACATGACCTTCTCCTCTTGTCTTAATATCTCATGGAGGACCTGATTGAAATGCCAGCATGTGCACGCACTGCTCTTTAAAAACAGCGTACAAACCCCGGCCTCGAGAGTGGAGCGCCCAAAACGCCTGCAGCCTCTGCACGTCGCGCTGCATTTTTTTGATAATTCAATTGTAGCACTTAACCTCCTCTAACTAATATTGGAAGTGTCGGCTCTTAATCGTAGATGAAATAATAAATATCCTTCTCCTTCCCTTTTGAGTCAGGAGTCCTGACTTGCTTTCCTTGCTGCTGGTACTCTGTGTCAGGAGCGCCTTGGAAACGGCTGAGGTGGAGACGGCAGAAGCCGGCTTACAAACGGATGCGACAGCAGCTCGATGTAGTCGAGCGTGACGGTAGCAAAGATGGGCAGCCACTGGAGAGACGTCCAGCAGGAGGAGACGACTCAGAGGCAGCCCTCGACATTATTTTTCCCTCTCTTCTTCTCTTTCTTAATCGTTGAAGTTGAGGGAGTCCTGGATTAGGGGGTCTCCGGACAGCTGGACTATATCCTTTGGCCAGATAGTTGGACTATGAAGATACAAGATTGAAGACTTCATCCCGTTTCCGGATGGGACTCTCCTTGGCGTGGAAGGCAAGCTAGGCGATACGGTGTAACCCTAGCCCCCTCCGGTGTCTATATAAACCAGAGGGTTTAGTCCGTAGGACAACATATAATCATACCATAGGCTAGCTTCTAGGGTTTAGCCTCTATGATCTCATAGTAGATCAACTCTTGTAATACTCATATCATCAAGAACAATCAAGCAGGACATAGGGTATTACCTCCATCACGAGGGCCCGAACCTGGGTAAACACCGTGTCCCATGCCTCCTGTTACCATCCGCCTTAGACGCACAGTTCGGGACCCCCTACCCGAGATCCGCCGGTTTTGACACCGACATTGCTGCTTTCATTGAGAGTTCCACTGTTCTGTCACCGTAAGGCTTGATGGCTCCTTCGATCATCGGTAACGATGCGGTCCAGGGTGAGGTTTTCCTCCCGAGACAGATCTTCATATTCGGCGGCTTCGCACTGCGGGCCAATTCGCTTGGCCATCTGGAGCAGATCGAGAGCTACGCCCCTGGCCATCAGGTCAGGTTCGGAAACTTAAACTACGTTGCCGACATCCGTGGAGACTTGATCTTCGACAGATTCGAGCCCGTGTCAGGTGCGCCGCCCAGTCACGACAAGCACGACGTAACTCTGCCATCGGACTGTGTTCAGGGGATTGCATCTGTAACTACTCCGGCCATCAATTTGGAGCAAATTGCGCCATTCGAGAGCGGCGGGATACATGGAAGCCGCACTCTCAGTGACGATAGAGCCGAATATTGACTTCACCGCTTACGAGAGTCGTGTCGCCGAACTACTGGACTCGTCTTCGGCCATGGACTCCAAGCCGCCTGCAGCATCCATGCCCATCAAATCCGACTGGGCGCCGATCATGGAGTTCTCCTCCGTGGATATCTTTCAGCATTCGCCTTTCGGCGATGTGCTAAATTCATTAAGGTCTCTCTCCTTGTCAGGAGAACCTTGGCCGAACTATGTCCGGCTAGAATGGGATGCGGACGACGAAGAAATTCGCTGCCCACCCACCACCCACTTAGTAGCCACTGTCGACGATTTAACCGACATGCTCGACTTCGACTCCGAAGACATCGACGGTATGGACAATGATGTAGGAGACGAACAGGAACCACCACCCATAGGGCACTGGAACGCCACCTCATCATATGATATATACATGGTGGACACCCCCAAAGAAGGCAATGGCGACGAGACAGCGGAGGAAGACCCCTCCAAGAAGCAACCCAAGCACCGACGTCAGCGGCACCGCTCTAAGTCTCGCCATAGAAAAAGTAGTGATACCGGCACAAGAGACAATAACACTCCGGATAGTGCCGAAGACGACAATAATCCCCTCCAGCACGATTTAGAGCAGGAGGGTGAACAAGCTAGCCCTCAAGAGCGAGCAGCAGACGGAGAATCGGAGGAGGACAATTACATGCCTCTCTCCGAAGATGAGGTGAACAAGCTAGCCCTCCAGAGCACTTCAAGCGCCAGCTTATGGCCATAGCAAATAGCCTGAAGAAAAAGCAACAACAGCTTCAAGCTGATCAAGATCTGCTAGCAGACAGATGGACCAAAGTCCTTGCGGCCGAGGAATACGAACTCGAGCGCCCATCCAAGAATTACCCAAAGCGCAGGTTGCTACCCCACTTCGAGGAGGAAGCATTGAAACCTACATCACCAGTGTACGATGCGGCTGACCAGCCACCTCGTGGCCAAGCCAGAGAGGCGTTTTGGCCTGAAGTTCAGCCTGCACCCCGCCGCCACTCAAACAAAAATACCAAGGCCCGGGGCAACACACGGGACCTGCGAGACGTATTAGAAAACAAGGCAAAACATGCAAGATCAATCTACAGATCAAGGGGGCACGCACCAATATGCGACGATGATCGTCATGCCGGATACACTAAAAGCAAATCCGGCCGAGCCAGACATGGCAAACAAGACTCGTATGAACCGCGTCGCGATATAGCCCGGCACAGAGGCGCCGCACACCCCTTATGCTTCACTGATAAAGTAATGGATCACAAATTTCCAAAAGGGTTTAAACCTGTAAACATCGAATCATACGATGGTACTACAGACCCCGCGGTATGGATAGAAAACTTCTTCCTCCACATTCATATGTCCCACGGGGATGACCTACATGCCATCAAGTATCTCCCGCTCAAACTCAAAGGGCCGGCTCGGCATTGGCTCAATAGCTTGCCTGCCAACTCCATAGGAAGTTGGGAGAACCTGACAGAGGCATTCCTGGATAATTTCCAAGGCACTTACGTGTGACCACCGGACGCTGACGACTTAAGTCATATAACTCAGCAGCCAGGGGAATCGGCCAGGAAATTCTGGACCCGGTTCCTAACCAAGAAGAACCAAATTGTCGACTGTACGGATGCAGAGGCCTTAGCGGCATTTAAGCATAATATCCATGACGAATGGCTCGCCCGGCACCTCAGCCAAGAGAGGCCAAAATCTATGGCAGCCCTCACGACACTTATGACCCGCTTTTGTGCGGGTGAAGATAGCTGGTTGGCTCGTAGTACCAATACAACAAGCAAACCTAGCATATCACAAGCCAGGGATAGCAATGACAAACAACGACGCAACGAACACAAGCGCCGCAAATATGGTGAAAACGCCAAAAATACGGTAGTTAATGCCGGGTTCAGGGGCTCAAAGTCCCGTCAGCGGAAAGGGCCGCCCAAAAATACAAATCCGAGTCCATCCAGTCTGGACTGCATACTCGCTCGCCAATGCCAAATTCATGGCACCCCAGAAACGCCAGCCACCCATACCAACAAAGAATGTTGGGTCTTCAAACAAGCCGGCAAGGCAGGCGCCAAAAACGAAGAGGGGTCTCAAAGTGACGATAGCGACGAAGAGCCCAGATCGCCGAACACAAGAGGGCAAAAGAAATCCCCCCCATATTCAATCGGTGAATGTGATAAATACCACCCAAATTGCCCACTTGGACCAGAGATGCACCCTTAGGGATGGCGGCTCAACGGAACTCGCCGTCCCATAATATAAGCTAGGGCCGGTCACCTTCAACTGCACGGATCGTCCGGTTAACGCCAATCGGGGCAATCTAGCCGCACTAATCCTCAACCCAATAGTAGACGGATTCCACCTCACTCGAGTCCTTATAGACGGAGGTAGCAGTTTAAATCTGCTTTACCAGGACACAGTGCGCAAGATGGGCATCGATCATTCAGCGATCAAGCCCACTAAAGCCACTTTTAGAGGCATCATACCAGGTATGGAGGTTAGCTATACAGGCTCCATTGCCCTTGAGGTAATCTTCGGATCACCAGAAAATTACCGTATCGAACTCTTCGAAATCGCCCCTTTCCGCAGTGACTATCAGGCACTGCCGGGCAAACCGTGCTTGCTCAATTCAACGTGTTGCCACATTATGGCTACCGTAAGCTCAAAATGCCCGGTCCATGCGGCGTCATCACGGTTCATGGCAAGGCCGAACCTTCCTTAGGCACCAACAAATACATCACTGCCTCAGCAGCAGGAACAACGAGCAGCACCTTGCAGCCGAACCTCGAGTCGACGCATAGGCTCCCGGACACCATCAAGGGGCTCCGAACTACTTCGCGGAAGGATACCCCAGCTCGTCCAGAGCTCAACTAAACACTCCGATGAAGGCCATGAGAGGCCGAACTCAGCGGTTCAACCGCCCTCCGGCACGCAAACATTTCTCATATTTCCTTTGTAGGTTCACCTTTGCACCGACCAGGATGGACTCCACAGAGGCAGCTCGAACGCGTCAGGGGATCCTTAGACATTCCCCGGAGCGAACGTCTGGCTACAATACGGATCCGTACTCAACCTCTTCCCCCTGGTCACAGCAGGTTCTGCTATCACCACTCCTTTTTTATCACATTACTTGTACCCATACGCATAGACGTATTATTCAAATACAACATGTGGATTTATATGACGTTTATCTGCTGATTATTTCTTATGGAAATCATTTCGTCAAATGGCATCCATACACGGCGACATGCCTTAAATATGCCAGGGGCTTCATTTTCCCCGTAACACGGCAATAAAAGTCCGAACACCTTCATGGAAGTTCGGCACCCCGAACTTATAGCATTATATGCATCAGCTCTGAATCATGTCTTGGGTCAATAGTTGCGTTTGCCCGGCTCCCATGTTTTGGTACCTTACGTTCCGCTATATCGGCTAAGGTAGCACTGGGAGAACTACTATGATTGTGTCCCGGTTCTTCCGGATGAGCACCTCAGTAGAGAAAATAGAAAACTGACTGTCATGATACGGCGAGAGCTGGTCAGCTGTTCGAGCGGTCACAAAATCTTTAGGGATTCTCCCGCATAATGCCATAACCAATGCAGTGTGTGATGGATCAGCTTTTTCTCCGATCAGGCACTTATGGAGCCCCTAGTACGGTCTTCCGAACACAAGGGGCTCTGCCGACCATACTAAATCTCCTATGGCTAAGTGAGAGTGATAAAGCCCTATAGTCCGATTACCTGGTTCGTTGTGCTGAGCACCTCCCTCGGAGGACCCAAAACTAGGATAAAGAGTGCTCAGGTTTGTCCTGAACACCCCTGTACTTCTTACGTGGGGGCAGAAGCCGATGACTGGCCAACTCTCAGCCTTAACATACAAATGACCGCACAGGAGGGTAAACTTTTTATAACAGGCGACATATAAACGACCTTGTTCAAACATTACAAAGGACAACATGATCGGCATTCATGGAAATATGATGTCCTTGGTACATTGCTCCGCTACAAGGTAGGATCCTTTCATGACACTCTTATAATACAATTCGGGCTTGCGGTGCTCCTTCCCCTCTGGCGGTCCCTCGGTCACTGACTTTTCGGCATCCATCTTCCCCCAGTGCACCTTTGCGAGGGCGAAGGCCATTCGCTCTCCTTCTATATAGACCGACCGCTTGATGACGTCAAGTCGAGGGCAAGCGCTTATAAGCTGCCTCACGAGCCTAAAGTAGCTACTTGGAATCGGCTTGGCAGACCATAGCTAGATAACCATATCTTTCATGGCTAGTTCCACTGCCTTATGCAGTTCAATCAGCTGTTTCAGTTGATCAGCAAAAGGCACCGGATAATTCGGTGCCAAATACTGTGACCAAAAGAGCTTATCAGCGGTGTTCCTTCCTTCGGCTTGGTAGAATTGCGCGGCATCTGATATACTGTGAGGTAGCTCGGCAAATACACCCGATAAATCCGAATTCACAATCAGAAACATAGTTTTCCCTTCAAATACTTGCTTTACATGGGAAAAGCCTTACCCGCTGCGATCTTCCTCGCCTCTTGGATCCCCTGCAGGGCGCTTTGTGTTTCCCCCCGGGCGTCGCTCGTGGCTTGACGCGCCTTGGTGAGTTCGGACTCCTTCTTCGCTAAACTCTGCTCCAAGGCCTCGCTTTTACTTACGGCCTCTTGCAGCTCATGCTCAGCTTTCATAACTCTGGCTTCGTGTTTCTCACGAAGAGTCTGCTCCATGGCCGCCTTTTTCTCGGCCTCGGCAATGGCCCTTTGAGGGCCTCGACTTCGGTCATAACCCCTAGCACAAATTATGCGTCTTATTTCATATTGAGCATCTATTTCACAATAAATGCGTGCAACGCTTGTGCATACCTTGTTTATCCCTCAACTGCAGTTTTAATTGGCCAATTTCTTCTATGGCCCGCTCCAGACTTTGATTCAGTCTAGAGATCTCCGCAATATGAGAGGCAGCAGCCGATACAGGTATCTGCTTGGAACAGAAGAGAAATCAATATCATTCAATGAGTCTTCCTGTGATCATCAATGCGTGTCGGATTTCGGGTTCCGGCAGACCCTTGAGGTTCGAACACTGGGGTGCGCGCGGAGATTTCGCCTCCTACCTACCTACACCCCTTCGCCATGCTAGGATCTGAACTAAGGAAAGGACAACACAAAAGACACAGGGTTTATACTGGTTCGGGCCACCGTTGTGGTGTAATACCCTACTCCAGTGTGTGGTGTGGTGGATTGCCTCTTGGGCTGATGGTGATGAGCAATATAAGGGAGAACAGCCTCGCGAGGGTCTATTCTTGGCTGGGACGATGACTGCTTGGAGGAGTTCAGTCACCTTTCTCTCTCTCTCTCTGCTTTCTCTAGCTAACCGACCGAACGACCGAACCCCCTCCGAGAGTCCCTTGCTTTGCGGGTGGCTGGTTCTCGGTCCCCGATCCTCTCTCTTCTATGGGGGTGGCTAGTCCGGCCCTGGTCCTCTCCCCAAATATTGAGCGGGAAGGGAGCCAACAATGGCGGGCTAATTTGAAGGGGGACAGCAAGTATCAGCTATCCTGACAAAAGCAGTCTTCGCCTGCGCAAAGCTTTGGCGATGACGCCGTCTTGGGCTCCACGGTGACCTCCGTCTCGTAGTCCTCCTGGTCTTGGTCTCGTTGCACCTAAATGGCAACCTTTGCCTGATGCCTCGGTACTCCGCAGCTGCGCTTGCCCCCCTTTGCACCAAAGAGGGAAGGAGGACGCTGCGTGGTCTGGCACCCGCCTGGCGCCCTGAGTCGTCATGGCTTGCGTCATGGGCACCTCGTGATGTACCCTGCCTTGATCTCTCTGCCTCCTCGTGAGCCAGCCTGACGAGGCCGTGCCTGAGGAAGCTCCGCGTCGTCCGCCCCGCGAGGCTTGGCCCCTCGCGAGGGTCTTGGGTTTGTGTTGGTGAAGATGGGCCGTGCTGGGCCCCCCCTTTGAGCCACGCCGCAGGCCGCAGGCAGGCAAGTCTGGGGACCCCCGTTCCCAGAATGCCGACAGTAGCCCCCGGGCCCAAGGCGCGCCCGGACTTGGCCGTGCAGGGAGGCGGAAGGGCAAGAGCGAAGCGCCGCGGGCCCTAACAGCCTGCGGCCTTGGGCGCCGCGTGGCGGTTGACTGGACGTGGGCGCCTCCACTTCCCCATGACGCCTCGGCAACTGCGCGGATGAGACAAGTCCCTGGATGCAAAAACGGGTCATGATTACCTGAGATCATGGAGGCCGGCGGTTGGCCTTCGCCGGCTATAAGTACTGATTGACGCGCGTCCTTCTAGTTTTATCTCCCCTCGCTTCTCCTTCTTCTTCATGGCCCCATCGAGGAGGTTCTCAGCCGCGGAGAAGGGGAAGGCTTGCCAGGCTGGGCATGCCTCTCCTCCGCCCAAGCGCGGCCGAGGGCGCCCCCGCAAACATCCTATGGCCACCACGGCAGCTCCTCGCGACCGCGGAGACGCTTTCCAGCACGGTGGCGGGCGGATTACTGCGACCTGGGGGTGTGATCCGACTGCGCGTCCCCCCATGCCATGCTTCCGCACTGCCGAGGTGCTGCCGGAGTTCATCGTGTGGTCGGCGGAGCCGACTAGCACCCGGCTTCCTCTTCCTCGCTTCCTCCTCAGCAAGCTCCCGGCCGGCGCCCCGGGCGGCCTCTGGCTTCAGGCCGACGGCTGCTGCAGCCGGGCCTCATGGGTTTCACTGGAGGTCTCCGCAGCCGGGAGCCTAGCCCTGGCCCGCGGTTGGCAGTCGTTTGCCCGCGCGCCCGGCCTGGGCCACCAGTGCACCCTACACTTCAAGTTCGACGGTGATGCCACCCTCTACGTGAGGGTGTTTGGGGAAGATGGTCGCCGCGCAGGCTGCTGCCCCGAGGGTGATGACCGCGGCTGGGAGCCCGGCTCCGGTGATGATGGAGAGGGCAGCGCTTGCGCGGCCGGCGGCGCTCAGGGTTCCTCAAGCTTCTCCGGTTCTTCTTCAGGCGGCGACTCTTCTAGCGGTGGCCGTGGTCAGCCTCCACGCCGTCGCATCTGCTTGGGAGGTGGTAGCGTGTCCGCCCACCGTCGTGCCCCGGTGAAGCGCGAGAGGGAGTCCGCCTGAGCTCCGGAGGCAGCTCGGGCTTCCCTGCGGGCCGGTGCGAGGCGAGCTGCACCAGATTTGTTCTTCCTTTTCCTTTTTCCTGCGTAACAAGGACAGTAGTGTGGTGCCCCGCGGGGGCGTGTATGGGTTATTGCTGTTAATCATCGTTTTGCTTTCTTTATCGTACCTTCCGGCTACGTGCCCACGCGTGGATGGTTCCTGGCCCCAGCCGTGGGGGCGACCGACCCAGGCCCTGCGTCTGTGTCGCGGTGCCCGAGGGGCACGGACTGGAGGGGTGCTCCCGCAAGGGGCCCAGGTCGCGAACCCTTTGAATGACTAGGATAGGGACTCTTGCGAGGGCGCCCGGCTGCCCCCCCCCCTCGCGAGGCTTTGCACCAGAGAAATCGAGGCAAGAGAATGAAAGGTCGAAGAACCGCAAGCCAAAGACGGCAACAACTTCAATAAAACTTCGAATGAGAAGGAACAAGCCAACTGCGGAAAGCAAATGAAAAGCCGCGTCCGGCACCTAATCTAGCCTTCGACGCCTTCTCACCAGCGCAGAGCTAAGTGCTGCCACTGGGCGTGGGAGGGATCCCCAGGGCCTGAGGCCGGCACCCCTGAGACTCCGGGGCGTGTACAGCCCCAACTCATTATTACGTGAGAGTGTCACGGGCGGCGAGCTTCACAGGCGTTGGCCTTCTTCACAGGCTCCGGGCCTTTTTCGAAGCGCGATAGCTTCACAGGCACTCGCCTTGCTTCACAGGCTCTGGGCCTTTTCCAAAACATGATAGCTTCACAGGCACTCGCCTTGCTTCACAGGCTCTGGGCCTTTTTCCAAAACGCGATAGATTCACAGGCACTCGCCTTGCTTCACAGGCTCTGGGCCTTTTTCCAAAACGCGATAGCTTCACAGGTACTTTCCTTGCTTCACAGGCTCTGGGCCTTTTCCAAAACGCGATAGCTTCACAGGCACTCGCCTTGCTTCACAGGCTCTAGGCCTTTTTCCAAAACGCGATAGCTTCACAGGCACTCGCCTTGCTTCACAGGCTCTGGGCCTTTTTAGGGGTAGAACCTCCGGAGGTGCTGGATGTTCCACGCATTCTGGACCGGCACTCCCTCCTGAATCTCCAAGCGCGCGGAGCCGGGCCTGGAAACATGAACAACCTTGAACGGGCCCTCCCACATGGGAGAGAGCTTGTGCAGTCCCTCCCTGGAGAGAACCCGCCTGAGCACGAGGTCTCCTACCTCGAGAGTCCTGGGGCGGATGTTGCGGCAGTGATATCGCCGCAGCGCCTGTTGGTACCTCGCCGCTCGCAGCGCGGCTTCTCGGCGACGCTCATCCCCCAGCACGAGGTCCATCCCCCGCATGGCATCCTGCTGCGCCTCGTCGAACGCCAGGACCCGCGCGGAGGGACGTCTCACCTCGTGAGCGAGGACCGCTTCCGCTCCGTAGACCAGGAAGAACGGGGTCTCTCCAGTCGGCTTGGTCACGGTTGTGCGGATGGACCACAACACGGACTGAAGCCCATCGTACCCACCCCTGCCGCAGGCCTCCAGCTTCTTCTTGAACATCCTGGTCTTGAGGCCCCTCAGGACCTCTGCGTTGGCTCTGCTATGTTGTTGGAGACCTTTTCACCTTGCTGGAAATAGAGCTGCATGGCATAATAGAGCTTGTCCTGAGTGGGCGATATAAGCACCGCCCCAGCCCCAGCGCTGTGCCTGGAGAACGCCCCATCGAAGTACATGACCCAGCCTTCCGGCGCCTCGCTTCTCGGGGACAGGGACCGATCCTCGTCGGCCTTGAGGCCTGGCGCCTCCGTCCATTCTGCCACAAAATCCGCCAACGCTGCTCCCTTGATGACTCTGGTTGTGCTGAATTCGAGCTGAAACGCTTGCAGCTCTATGTTCCACTCGGCGACCCTTCCAGCTGAATTGGGGCTCCTGAGAACTCTCTCCAGGGGGTATGACGAGACGACCTTGATGGGTTGTAAGTGCATCTAGTGCCACCCCTAGTTGGTTTTGGAGTATTGACGACAAACCTAGTTGAGGGACTAATGTGTTTATAAGAATTGTAGGATAACACAGGTAGAAGTCCCTCATTGATTCGGTTTTCCTACCAGAGATGACCCCTAAAAATGTATGAAGACATTGAAGTCAATGGTGGTATATGAAGATATTCACATTGAAGACTATGACAAGAGAAGACACCGCATGAAGCCTATGAAGATCTTTCGTAGTTCTTTTTCTTTTGTGTTGAGTCATAGGAACCACCGTACTGTTAAGTGGGGTCCAAGAGAACCAGTCAGAATGACTGAAGTGATGCCTAACCAAAAACCTATGTCTTCGAGTGAAGACTATGAGAGCGAATCTTGTCCAGAGTCAGACAAGTCAGCTTTGCTTGTAGCCCAAGTAAAGTTGCCATGTGAGTTTGAAATCTGACCGTTGGAACACGTGTCAGTGTCCTAGTGACCCAGGGTCATTTCGGACAAATCAGGTCGGGTTGCCAAGTGGCTATAAATAGCCCACCCCCTACAACCATAAACGGTTGGCTGCTCAGATTGAGTGTACGGCTTTTGTCGTTTGAGAGCAACCCACCTTGAAGCCTTTGAGAGAGAATTCCTTGCGAGGATAAAGCCCTAACCACCCAGAGACAAAGAGAATTGGGCATCACTTAAGTCTTCTTGTCTGTGTGATCTGAAGACTTATTACACTTGAGGACTGTGCATCCTCCAGCCGGTTAGGCGTCGCGTTCTGAGCATCCAAGAGACATTGTGGATTGCCGGTGAACAAAGTCTGTGAAGGTTTGGGAGTCTACCTTGAAGACTTACCAGAGTGATTGGGCGAGGTCTGTGTGACCTTAGCTCAAGGGGAATACGGTGAGGACTGGGTGTCCTGAGCTGCGTGTTCATGACTGTGTGTCCTAAGGTTTAAATACCTAGCCGCCCCAACCAGACGTACAGTTTTCACAGCAACTGGAACTGGTCCATCAAATCATTGTCTTCAACGAGTCACTGGTTTCATCTTCCCTTCCCTTCCCTTTACTTACTGTTACTCCTTGTGAAGTCATTGTATGTTTGCACTATCTTTTGTCTTCACTGAGTGACTGTGTGTTCTGTCTGGCTTCACAATATCTTCCTACCTGATCCTTACTACATTGCTGCTATTAGTCATTGTGCTTTCACTCTATTGAATACTAGACTCTGGCTTGCCTAGTGTAGTCTACCTTCCGCTGCAGGGTATTAGGTTTATTTCTATCGTTTGTCTTCATAACTCCCATGTTTTGAAGACTTTCATAAAAATCGCCTATTCACCCCCCCTCTAGTCGATATAACGCACTTTCATGGGGTGACCTTGAAAATAGTGCCGCAGCTTGCGCGAGGCCACAAGCAGCACGAGGAGGAGTTTCTGAGGCATGGGGTACCGTGCCCTTGCATCCCGCAACACCGTGCTGACGAAGTACACTGGGTGCTCAACAAGGTGGAGTGCGTCACTGCTGGTGGCTCCCTTCGGAGACCTTGGCGCCTCTTGAGGCAATGAGGACTCCTAATACTGGCCATCTGGGAGTGGGGCCTCTTCTGCTTCCGGTGCGCCCCTCTGCGGCGGCTGATCCTCCTCAGCCGCTGTAGTGGTTTCTGTGGGCCTTCCCCGTTCCTGTTCCGCCTCGTCCCGGGCTGCTGCTGCGGTTTTGATTCAACGCTCCTCTCTGACTGCCACCAAGGCTGCGCTGGCGGAGTAGGGAGTGGCGGCGAGGTAAAGCACCAGGGGCTCTTGAGGGCGCGGAGCCACCATGACCGGTGGACTGGTCAGGTATCTCTTGAGATCCTGGAATGCCTTGTCGGCCTCTTCAGTCCACTCGAAGGGCCCCTTTTTCTTCATTAGCTGGAAGAAAGGTAGCGCTCGCTCCCCCAACTTGGAGAGGAAGTGCCCTAGCGCGGTCACGCGCCCCGTGAGCTTCTGCATTTCTCTGAGGGTCTTTGGCGGGCTCATGTCTTCCACTACCTTGACCTTCTCCGGGTTAGCCTCGATGCCTCGGTGGGACACGAGGAAACCCAAGAGCTTGCCCGAGGGGACTCCGAACACACACTTCTCTGGGTTGAGCCGTAGGTTTACTGCGTTGAGGCTCGCGAAGGTTTCCTCCAGGTCTTGTATCAAGGTCCTAGCCTCCCTAGATTTTACCACGGTGTCATCGACGTAAGCTTCAACATTCTTCCCGAGATGCGGGCCCAGGGTGATGTGCATCAGCCGCTGAAAGGTCGCCCCTGCGTTACGCAGCCCGAATGGCATGCATGTGTAGCAGTACACCCCACACGGGGTTAGGAAGGCTGTCTTCTCGACGTCTTCTACCGCCATCTTGATATGGTGATACCCAGAGAAGGCATCCAGGAAGCATAACAGGTCGCATTCCGCAGTGGAATCGACGATCTGGTCGATGCAGGGGAGCGGGAACGGATCTTGCGGGCACGCTTTGTTGAGGTTGGTGAAGTCGACACACATGCGCTCCTTCCCTCCCTTCTTTGGCACAACGACAGGGTTGGCCAACCAATCTGGGTATCGGACCTCGCGAATGACCCCAGCGGCCTCTAATTTGCGGGTCTCTTGGATGATGAAGGCCTGCTTTTCTGTGGACTGCCGCTTGGCCTTTTGCTTCATAGGGCGCACGTTGGGGCACACGTTGAGGTGATGCTCAATTACACTCGTGGGGATCCCTGCCAACTGGTCTGGCTCCCAAGCGAATACCTTCTTGTTTGCGCGCAGGAACCCGACCAGGGCCTCTTCCTGCTCGGGTTTGAGGTGGGCGCCTATGGTGAAAGTGGCATTGGTGGACCCGTCTTCATCGACAGGTATCTGCTTCGTTTCTGCCTTGTCTTGGGTGAACAACTGCTTCTTCTTGGCGGGCGCAGCTCCCTTGGGCTCGGGGGCCTCCAAGTCGGCGGGCTGTGCTGATGATGCTGTCTTGAAGACGAGCTTGAGCACCCGCAGAGCGTCCCCGGTGTCCCCGTGCACGGTGAGGACACCGCTGCTCCCGGGCATCTTCATGAGGTTGTACGCCGGGTGCGTCGCTGCCATGAACTGGGCCAGCGTTGGGTAGCCGAGGATGGCGTTGTAGGGGAGGCCGATGGGGGCGATGTCGAAGTCGACCAGCTCCGTGCGGAAGTTGTCATAGGTGCCGAAGGTTACTGGGATCCGGATTTGTCCCAAGGAGCTGGAAGATCCGCCCCCAACACCTGAGAAGGGCCGGCTGGGTCGCAGCCGTTCCTGGGGTATGCAGAGGAGGTTGAAGGCCTCGACCGAGATCATGCTGAGGCCCGCGCCGCCATCAACGAGGGTTTTGGTGACGGCCACCTGGCAGATGGTGGGGGTGCACAGCATGGGGAGCGCACCCGAGCAGGCCGAGTTGGAGGGGTGGTCCTCCGAGCTGAAGGTCAGGCCGGTTTCGGGCGCCGCCTGATCCAGGGGAGCCCCCTGCCGCGTGGAAGCGGAGCTGACCCGGCGGATGAACGGCTTGACGTGGTGACTTGTGGGCGGTGCCTGCGAGCCGCCCAAGAGGGCCACGACGACCGGGGGTGTTGACGCAGCGCGATAGACGGGGGAGAGGTTGCGGGGCTCCATGGGCGCGCGGAGCGCGCGGGGCGAAGAACCAGCTAGGGTGAGCGTGGGAATTGCGGTGCGGCCGCCTTGCCGCACGGACAGATGCCGGGACGACGCTTGCTGCCCATCCCCCGCCGGGCCGGCGGCGGAGTTGACGGCAGGTGACGGGGAACGGCGTGGATGCCCGCCGACAGGGGCCGTCTGGGCGACGCGGGAAGCGAATGCGACCCGGCGCTCGACGCGGGCCTGACGAGCGTCAGACATGGGCGTGATGGTCGGAGGAGAACGGGGCGGTGGAAGACGAATTCCGGCGCACCCCTACCTGGCGCGCCAAATGTCGGATTTCGGGTTCCGGCAGACCCTTGAGGTTCGAACACTGGGGTGCACGCGGAGATTTCGCCTCCTACCTACCTGCACCCCTCCGCCATGCTAGGATCTGAACTAAGGAAAGAACAACACAAAAGACACAGGGTTTATACTGGTTCGGGCCACCGTTGTGGTGTAATACCCTACTCCAGTGTGTGGTGTGGTGGATTGCCTCTTGGGCTGATGGTGGTGAGCAATACAAGGGAGAACAGCCTCGCGAGGGTCTGTTCTTGGCTGGGACGATGAACTGCTTGGAGGAGTTCAGTCACCTTTCTCTCTCTCTCTCTGCTTTCTCTAGCTAACCGACCGAACGATCGAACCCCCTCCGAGAGTCCCTTGCTTTGTCGGTGGCTGGTTCTCGGTCCCGGTCCTCTCTATTCTATGGGGGTGGATAGTCCTATTTATAGAGGCCCTGGTCCTCTCCCCAAATATTGAGCGGGAAGGGAGCCAACAATGGCGGGCTAATTTGAAGGGGGACAACAAGTATCAGCTATCCTGACAAAAGCAGTCTTCGCCTGCGCAAAGCTCTCGTGATGACGCCGTCTTGGGCTCCTCGGTGACCTCCGTCTCGTAGTCCTCCTGGTCTTGGTCTCGTTGCACCTAAATGGCAACCTTTGCCTGATGCCTCTGTACTCCGTGGCTGCGCTTGCCCCCCTTTGCACCAAAGAGGGAAGGAGGACGCTGCGCGGTCTGGCACCCGCCTGGCGCGCTGAGTCGTCATGGCTTGCGTCATGGGAACCTCGTGAGGTACCCCGCCTTGATCTCTCCGCCTCCTCATGAGCCATCCTGACGAGGCCGTGCCTGAGGAAGCTCCGTGTCGTCCGCCCCGCGAGGCTTGGCCCCTCGCGAGGGTCTTGGGTTTGTGTTGGTGAAGATGGGCCGTGCTGGGCCCCCCTTTGAGCCACGCCGCAGGCCGCAGGCAGGCAAGTCTAGGGACCCCCGTTCCCAGAACGCTGACAATGCGATCCCCTGTCTGGTTCCTTCTTTCACCGAACAGGGTATCAGGGGCTACTATCTATACTATGACACTCTTCGGCAACTTATAAAACATACCTCAAAGCCTCTTATAAGACTGATACAGGCTTCATTCAGTCCACTCTCGGTGGACTGAATCTTCTCAATCACCGCACCCATAAGGGCATGGTGTTCGTCAACAATGGAGGCGTCTCGTAACGCCACCAACAAAGCATCCGACACCTCTGGATGGATAGAGGTCGCCGGCGGAACAGGCACGTTCCCTCCAGCTGAAGGATGCTGCCTTCTTGATTCTGGAGCCGTATAAACCTCTGGAATCAATTCCGGTGAGGAGCCAAACTCAAGGCGGCCCTCGCCGTCAGACCCTATGGGAATATTTTTTCCCCACGTGTTCGGCCCCTGCGGTTTGACCTCCAGGCGCCGCCTTCACGGTTTCTTCCTTTCCTCCTTCGCCGGGGTCCTCCTGGGACGAAGCCTCGGTGTTGTGCACCTGTTTGGAGGAAGGGGCCTTTTGGGGCGTCCCACTCTCCGTAGCATTCGAGCTCAGCAGGTCCTCTGATGAGGATTGTTAGGTACGGGACCTCACTGGACTACCAAAAAATATGGCTTAAGGTTAAAATACTAAGCCACGATGAGTTCGGACGCTTAAAACATACTCGGATTTTATATACTTATGAGATGACCAAGGGCTAGGCCCTGGGATCCCATGCCAGGTCACTGTCGGCGGTGGCAGTGGACTCCTCTGGAAGAGAAGCCCTTCCCCTTTTGGGCAGTTCGGCCTCCAAGAGTGCGGAGGCCGTCCTCTTCCTCCTCCCCCCCCTCACAGGGGATTCATCTTCCTCCTCCTTTTTATCCTCTTTGGAGGCGGAACAGGCATCAGAGCCTTTTGGTATTATGTCCGAAGTGCCGCGACGACGAAGGCCGCCCTGGGTCTTTTTTGGCCTCCTTTTCGGCCATCTTCTTCGGCACCTTGTAGGGAGCCGGGACCAGCATCTTCGTCAGAAGTGGAATGGCCGGGTCTTCGGGCAGCGGGGCTGGACAATTGATCCGCTTTGCCTTCTTCATCCAGCTCTGGGGGAATTGAATAACCATGCGTTAAGCGCTTCCTTCGGGTCACGCAGATATAAAAGTTTGATAAACTCACCGAAGTTGCTAGGCGGGACAGTTGGTACCCGCGGTCTTTGGCGGAGTCCAGACATGATTTGCTGGACTTGAAAAAGCACCTTCCAAATGTCCTCGTGCAAGGAGCCGAAGAACCTTCACAAAGTTTGGTGCCTAGCTGGATCGAAATCCCATAGATTGCAAATCTGGTGTTGACAAGGCAGTATCCGGCGGACTATCATCACATGGACTATGTTGAAAAGTTCATTGCTCTTATCTCCCATATCTTTAACACGCGTCTGAAGCACCGACAGTTCATCGGACAAGGACCAGTCCAGGCCTTTCTTGACCCAGGATGTAAGCCGCAGAGGGGCGCTGGATCGAAACTCGGGAGAGGCGGCCCATTCCTTGCCGCATGACTCAGTGATGTAGAACCACTGCTGTTGCCACTCCTTGACAGAATCATTAAAGGTTCCCGTTGGCCATATGACGTTGGGCATCTTGCTCACTATAGCACCCCTGCACTCGGCGTTCTCGCCGCCCACCACCTTGGGCTTCACATTAAAAACCTTCAGCCATAAACCGAAGTGCGGCGAAATGCGGAGGAAAGCCTCGCACACGACAATAAATGTCGATATATTGACGAAGGAATTAGGGGACAGAACGTGAAGATCGATCCCATAATAGTACATGATGCCGCGAACGAACGGGTGGAGGGGAAACCCTAGACCACCGAAAAAATGAGGGAGGAATACAACCCTCTCATGGGGGTCCGGTGCAGGGACGATCTGTCCCGCCGTCAGGAGACGGTGGCTGATTTTCTTGGCCAGATACCCGGCCTCCTGAAGCTCTTTGATATCCATCTCTCGGACGGTAGAGGCCATCCATTTGCCTCCTGCTTCGGATCCGGACATCTTTGGAAGGCCTTTGTTGGGCAGAGAAGTTGGACGCTTGGGTGTTGGAGCCTGAGCAGAAGGGAATGAATCGGGAAGAAGGCGTGGGTGAAAAGAGTGAATCTGTGTACCTTTATAAGGGCAGTAGAGGCGGTGTGCCTCCCCACTCACCTGGTAAAACCTCTTATTTCCCAAGCGCCGTAATTGATGGTGTGGTTGGGTTACCCACATCCGTATTGATGAGAATCCCGTGATAGGGGGACACGATCTCTGCTTTGACAAGACGTGTCAAAAATCACCTCATGATATGTGCAGTGCTGGTTGAGAAAAATGGTTCGAATAATGACCAGGCCATGACATGATGCCATGTTGCCAAACGTGTCAGCAGATTAGATTTGTGGAAATATTATTCTCTCTACGGTGGTATGTGGAACTTGTTTTGCAGAGCCGGACACTATCCTTGTGTTCAAAATCTTCCATGGAGTATTCGGAGGAGGAACCCGCCTTGCAATGCCGAAGACAAAACTGTGCGCCGAACTCATCGTCATTGAAGCCTGGTTCAGGGGCTACTGAGGGAGTCCTGGATTAGGGGGTCTCCGGACAGCCGGACTATATCCTTTGGCTGAACTTTTGGACTATGAAGATACAAGATTAAAGACTTCGTCCCGTGTCCGGATGGGACTCTCCTTGGCGTGGAAGGCAAACTAGGCGATACAGATATGTAGATCTCCTTCCTTGTAACCGACTCTGTGTAACCCTAGCCCCCTCCGGTGTCTATATAAACCAGAGGGTTTAGTCCGTAGGACAACATACAATCATACCATAGGCTAGCTTCTAGGGTTTAGCCTCTACGATCTCGTGGTAGATCAACTCTTGTAATACTCATATCATCAAGAACAATCAAGAAGGACGTAGGGTATTACCTCCATCAAGAGGGCCCGACCCTGGGTAAACACCGTGTCCCCTGCCTCCTGTTACCATATGCCTTAGACGCACAGTTCGGGACCACCTACCAGAGATCCGCCGGTTTTGACACCGACAGAAGTCGTTGACCAAAACGTTCAAGCACTGGGCAAAGGAACCTGTCCATTGGGATGAAATACTCCTGTCCCCATCCCCGTTGATGTATTTGGTCAGTCTTGGACTTGTATATTTTTTGGGTATGCAGAGGATGAATCTGATTTTTACTCCGTGGCGACCGTGTTGACGACTCGGACTTCTTGCGTCTGCAACTCCGGCTCTGTCAGGTTGCATCTTGTGCTCTTCACATAATATACAGCAGATTTGACCCATGATTTGATGTGTTGACCGCAAGAATTTTTCTTGGCATGTAGAACGATGATTGATGTATTGTATGCTGAACTTTTGTAGCTTGGCTGAGTGCGGCGGCACTGATGTGGAAATTTCATTGGGATTCATTGCTTTGCAAGATTTCTCACGAAAACCCGTGAGTCGGAAACCATACGATGGATCACCCATATCTAATGTACGCCGCTGTCAAAGAAACCTTTTCCCTCTCATCTGTTTTATGCGGACGCTGAAACTTTTTCAATCTGAATTCGAAGTTGATGTAGATCCTTTCGCGCCCGTTTTTTGTCACCTGACCAGTTGCAGTCTTCTCAAAACCCCAGAAAAGCTCCCTTCAAGAACTCAAGACCACCGTGCGCAAGCCCCACGGTGGGCGCCAACTGTCATGCATTTGTCACAGCAGATGTCTTAGTGTGAGGACTTAGTCGTGAGGCCAACGCATCTATGTGGTAGCTTGAGAGGGGTTGAGCGGAATCGAGAAACGCAACATAAGACAAGGGTTTAGACAGCTTCGGGCCCCGGGAAACATCATCCGATAACAACCCTACATGCTATTTGTGGCTAGGTCTCATTATCATCACGAGAGAGTCGCCGGTAAAATGGCTCTTTGTGTCTAGCCCTAGAGATTCTTTCTTCTTCTTGTCCCTCTTGGGGAGCCCTGCCCCTCCTTATATAAGTTAGAGGGGCGGGTTACATGTGGAGTCCTATTAGGATTAGGACTAGTCTACCTTCTAATACAAACCGGATACAAGTCCGGGTCTTGACTCCTTGTAAGGGAAATATTCCTCACGCCTTTCCTCTTAAACCGGCCCACCATTAACATGAGCCGGCCTTCTGGGCCTTGGGCCTTGTCATCCGTCTGACCCGCCCGCCGGATCACCACCGAGTCATAATGTTCAGGCGGGTTGCTTGTAAACCAGCAAGTCAGGGTGGGTCACCAGTGAAACGCCAAGTGTCAGTCGGGTCTCAAGTAAACCGCCAAGTCCGACCGGGTCTCAAGTAAACCGCCAAGTCTGGCCGGGTCATACCACGGGGTATATCCCTGACACTAGTCCTCTCCGGTGTCTACATAAACCGGAGAGTTTAGTCCGTAGAGGCTAAGACAAATCATATAGGCTAGACACTTAGGGTTTAGACATTACAATCTTGAGGTAGATCAACTCTTGTAACCCCTATACTCATCAATTACAATCAAGCATGACATGGGGTTTTACCTCCATTAAGAGGGCCCGAACCTGGGTAAACATCGTGTCTCCCTTGTCTCCAGTTACCTCCGATCCTCAGACACACAGTTTGGGACCCCCTACCTGAGATCGGCCGGTTTTGACACCAACAATCATCTTATAATGCTACCGTCGTTCTAAGCAAAATAAGATGCATAAAGGATAACCTCACTTGCAATCAAAGTATGTGACATGATATGGCCATCATCATCTTGTGCTTTTGATCTTGATCTCCCAAGCATTGCCATTATCTCCATCATCACCGGCTCGACACCTTGATCTCCATCGTAGCATCATGGTCGTCTCGCCAACTATTGCTTCTACAAATATCACTAATGCACTATGATAAAATAAAGCAATTACATGGCATTTGCATTTCATACAATAAGGAGACAACCATAAGGCTCCTGCCGGTTGTCAGATACTTACAAAACATGATCATCTCATACAATAATGTTTGTCACATCATGTCTTGACCATATCACATCACAACATGCCCTGCAAAAACAAGTTAGACATCCTCTACTTTGTTGTTGCAAGATTTAGGTGGATGCTACGGGCTTCTAGCAAGAACCGTTCTTACCTACGCATAAAACCACAACGGTGTTTCATCAAGTTTGCTGTTTTAACCTTCTTCAAGGACCAGCCGTAGTCAAATTCGATTCAACTAAAGTAGGAGAAACTGACACCCGCCAACCACCTTTAGGAAAAACTAGTTGCATGTTAGTCGGTGCAACCGGTCTCATGTGCGTGGACATGTTAGGTTGGTCCGGGCCGCTTCATCCCACAATACCGTCGAATAAAAATAAGACATTGGTGGTAAGTTGTATGACTATCACCGCCCACAACTCTTTGTGTTCTACTCATGCATATCAACTACGCATAAACCTGGCTCTGATACCACTTTTGGGAAACGTTGCATGGAAAATGAAAATCTCTATGCACACGCAAGATCTATCCATGGAGATGCATATCAACGAGAGGGGAGAGTGTGTCTACGTAACCTCGTAGACCATAAGCGGAAGCGTTTAACAACGTGGTTGATGTAGTCGTACTCTTCGCGATCCGATCACGATACAACCGATCTAGTGCCGAACGGACGACACCTCCGAGTTTAGCACACGTGCGTCTCGATGACGTCTCCTCCTTATTGATCCAGCAAGAGAGAGAGGATAAGTGGATGGGATCACAACCAACACGACGGCGTGGTGGTGATGGTGGTGGTGGAGTAGCGAAAGCTCTTCACTAAGCGTCGCCGGGACGAGGCGGTGGAACTACGGTGTAACGGGAGAGAGAGGGGCGCCAAGGGCTTGATGTGTCCTCTTGGGGTGCCCCCTCCCCTCTATATATAGCTGGAGAGGCGTGGGAAACCGCCCCTCCAAGCCCTAGGGCGCAGCTAAGGGGGAGAGGACTTGGACTCCAAGTCCAATCCTATTCCTACTAGGACTCCTTCCTTTTTGCCTTCCCTAGCTACATGGGCTTTTGAGGACCTGGTGCACCTAGCCCAATAAGGCCAGGGCACCTCCACGCCACCCATGCTAGCCCTTGGCTTGTGGTGGACCCACTTGTGGACTTACAGACCCCTCCAGAATCCTCCGAACCTTCTAGATGCTTCCCGGTACAATACCAAAAAAACTGCACTTTTTTAGGAACACAAAATATGACTAACCATATATAAATCTTTACCTCTCAACCATTACGAGACTTTGCATGACATCCGGGATATCATCCGGGACTCCAAATAACATTTTGTTACCAATCATCAAATATCCCAGTACTACTCTAGCGTCAACGAACGTTAAGCGTGCGACCCTGTAGGTTCGGGAATTATGTAGTCATGACCAAGACACCTCTCCGGTCAATAACCTATAGCGGGACCTAGATGCCCATATTAATTCCTACATATTCCATGAAGATCTTTTATTGGTTGAACCTTTATGACAACATACATAATTCCCTTTGTTTGTCGGTATGTTACTTGCCCGAGATTCGATCGTCGGTATCTCTATACCTAGTTCAATCTCATTACTGGGAAGTCTCCTTACTCATTCCGTAATACATCACCTCATTACTAACTCCTTAGTCATTTGCTTGCTAGCTTATGTTGTGTATTACTGAGAGGGCCCAGAGATACCTATCCGATACTCAGAGTGAAAAATCCTAATCTCAATCTATGCCAACTAAACAAACACCTTCACAGATACATGTAGAGCATCTTTATGATCACCTAGTTACGTTGTGAAGTTTGATAGCACACAAGGTATTCCTCCGGTATTTGGGAGTTGCATAATATCATAGTCGAAGGATTATGTATTTGACATGAAGAAAGCAATAGCAATAAACTGAACGATCATTATGCGAAGTGCTACCTCTTGAGCATGTGTTGGTTTTCCCTTGAAGAGGAAAGGGTGATGCAGCAAAGTAGCGTAAGTATTTCCCTCGGTTTTTGAGAACCAAGGTATCAATCCAGTAGGAGACAACGCACAAGTCACCTAGTACCTGCACAAACAATCAAGAACCTTGCAACCAACGCGATAAAGGGGTTGTCAATCCCTTCACGGTCACTCACAAAAGTGAGATCTAATAGAGATAGTAAAGTAAATATTTTTGGTATTTTTGTTTTATAGATTGGAAAGTAAATATTGCAAAATAGTAAACGAGATGCGATATAAATAAAAGAGATGCAATATAATAAGAAAGAGACCCGGGGGCCATAGGTTTCACTAGTGGCTTCTCTCAAGATAGCATGTATTACGGTGGGTGAACAAATTACTGTCGAGCAATTGATATAAAAACACATAGTTATGAACATATCTAAGGGAATGATCATGAATATAGGCATCACGTCTGTGTCAAGTAGATCGAAACGATTCTGCATCTACTACTATTACTCCACACATCGACTGCTATCCAGCATGCATCTAGAGTATTAAGTTCATAAGAACAGAGTAACGCTTTAAGCAAGATGACATGATGTAGAGGGATAAACTCAAGCAATATGATATAAACCCCATCTTTTTATCCTCGATGGCAACAATACAATACGTGCCTTGCTGCCCCTACTGTCACTGGGAAAGGACACCGCAAGATTGAACCCAAAGCTAAGCACTTCTCCCAATGCCAGAAAGATCAATCTAGTAGGTCAAACTAAACCGATAATTCGAAGAGACTTGCAAAGATATCAAATCATGCATACAAGAATTTAGATAAGAACAAAATAATATTCATAGATAATCTTGTTCATAAACCCACAATTCATCGGATCTCGGAAAACACACCGCAAAAGAATATTACATTGCATAGATCTCCAAGAACATCGAGGAGAACTTTGTATTGAGAACCAAAGAGTGAGAAGAAGCCATCTAGCTAATAACTATGGACCCGAAGGTCTGTGGTAGACTACTCACGCTTCATCGGAGAGGCTATGGTGTTGATGTAGAAGCCTTCCGTGATTGATTCCCCCTCCGGCAGATCGCCGGAAGAGGCCCCAAGATGGGATCTCATGGGTACAAAAGGTTGCGGCAGTGGAAAAGTGGTTTCGTGGCTCTCTGCGATCGATCTAGGGTATAAGAGTATATATAGGCGAAAGAAGTACGTCGGTGGAGCTACGAGGGGCCCATGATGGTGGGGGCGCCCACCCCCTGGGCACGCCCTACTGCCTCGTGGCCGCCTCGCAGAGTTCCAGACTTCGACTCCAAGTCTTCTGGATTGCTTTCGGTCCAAGAAAGATCGTCGTGAAGGTTTCATTCCATTTGGATTCCGTTTGGTATTCCTTTTCTGTGGAACTCTAAAATAGGCAAAAAAAAGTAGAAACTGGCACTGGGCCTTTGGTTAATAGGTTAGTCCCAAAAATAGTATAAAACAACATATTAAAGCCCATGAAACATCCAAAATAGATAATATAATAGCATGGAACAATCAAAATTTATAGATACGGTGGAGACGTATCAAGCATCCCCAAGCTTAATTCCTGATCGCCCTCAAGTTGGTAAATGATAAAAATAGAATTTTTGATGTGGAATGCTACGTAACATAATCATCAATGTAATTTTCTTTATTGTGGCATGAATGTTCAGATCCGAAAGATTGAAGACAAAAGTTTAATATTGACATAAAAATAATAATACTTCAAGCATACTAACAAAGTAATCATGTCTTTTCAAAATAACATGGCCAAAGAATGTTCATCCCTACAAAATCATATAGTTTGGCTATGCTCCATCTTCGTCACACAAAATATTCAGATCATGCACAACCCCGATGACAAGCCAAGCAATTGTTTCATACTTTAGTATTCTCAAACTTTTTCAACTTTCACGCAATACATGAGCGTGAGCCATGGACATAGCACTATAGGTGGAATAGAATGGTGGTTGTGGAGAAGACAAAAAGGAGGAAGATGGTCTCACATTAACTAGGCCTATTAATGGGCTATGGAGATGCCCATCAATATATATATCAATGTGAGTGAGTAGGGATTGCCATGCAACGGATGCACTAGAGGTATAAATGTATGAAAGCTCACCAAAAGAAACTAAGTGGGTGTGCATCCAACTTGCTTGCTCACGAAGACCTAGGGCATTTTGAGGAAGCCCATTGTTGGTATATAAAAGCCAAGTTCTATAACGAAAATTCCCACTAGTATATGAAAGTGACAAAATAAGAGACTCTCTGTCATGAAGATCATGGTGCTACTTTGAAGCACAAGCGTGGAAAAGGATAGTAGCATTGTCCCTTCTCTCTTTTTCTCTCTTTTTTTGTTTGGCTTCTTTGGCCCCTTTTTTCATTGGCTTTTTTACCTCTTTTTTTATTTCCTCACAGGGGACAATGCTCTAATAATGATGATCAACACACTTCTATTTATTTACAACTCAAGGATTACAACTCGATACTTAGAACAAAATATGACTCTATATGAGTGCCTCCGGTGGTGTACCGGGATGTGCAATGAATCAAGAGTGACATGTCTGAAAAAATTATGAATGGTGGCTTTGCCACAAATACTATGTCAACCACATGATCATGCAAAGCAATATGATGAAGCATGTCATAATAAATGAAACGGTGGAAAGTTGCATGGCAATATATCTCGGAATGGCTATGGAAATGCCATAATAGGTGGGTATGGTGGCTGTTTTGAGGAAGGTAATGGTGGGTTTATGGTACCGTCAAAAGTTGCTCGGTACTAGAGAGGCTAGCAACGGTGGAAGGGTGAGAGTGCGTATAATCCATGGACTCGACATTAGTCATAAAGAACTCACATACTTAGTGCAAAAATCTACAAGTCATCAAAACCAAGTACTACGCGCATGCTCTAGGGGGATAGATTGGTAGGAAAAGACCATCGCTCATCCCCGACCGCCACTCATAAGGAAGACAATCAAAGAAACACCTCATGCTTCAAATTTGTTACACAACGGTTACCATACGTGCATGCTACGGGACTTGCAAACCTCAACACAAGTATTTCTCAAATTCACAACTACTCAACTAGCATGAATCTAATATCACCATCCTCATGTCTCAAAAAAATCATCAAGCATCAAACTTCTCATAGTATTCAACGCACTTTATATGAAAGTTTTTCTTATACCCATCTTGGATGCCCATCATATTAGGACTTGTTTTATAGCCAAAGCAAATTATCATGCTGTTCTAAAAGACTCTCAAAATAATATAAGTGAAGCATGAGAGATCAATAGTTTCTAGAAAATAAAACCACCACCGTGCTCTAAAAATATATAAGTGAAGCACTAGAGCAAAATTATCTAGCTCAGAAGATATAAGTGAAGCACATAGAGTATTCTAATAAATTCCGATTCATGCGTGTCTCTCCCAAAAGGTGTGTACAGCAAGGATGATTGTGGTAAACTAAAAATCAAAGACTCAAATCATACAAGACTCTCCAAGCAAAACACATATCATGTGGTGAATAAAAATATAGCCTCAAGTAAAGTTACTGATAGACGAAGACGAAAGAGGGGATGCCTTCCGGGGCATCCCCAAGATTAGGCTTTTGGTTATCCTTGAATTTTACCTTGGGTTATTTGGGCATCCCCAAGCTTAGGCTCTTTCCACTCCTTATTCCAAAATCCATCTAATCTTTACCCAAAAACTTGAAAACTTCACAACTCAAAACTCAACAGAAAATCGCATGAGCTCCGTTAGTATAAGAAAATAAACCACCACATTAAGGTACTGTAATGAAATCATTCTTCATTTATATTGGTGTTAAACCTACTGTATTCCAACTTCTCTATGATTCATACCCCCCGATATTAGTCATAGATTCATCAAAATAAGCAAACAACACGCGAAAAATAGAATCTGTCAAAAACAGAACAGTCTGTAGCAATCTGGAAGTTCCGAATACTTCTGTAACTCCAAAAATTCTGAAAAATTAGGAAGACCGGCATAAACAGTATATTGATCTACTGCAGTTGGAATTGGTATTTTTATCTCTCTCTGGTAAAAAATGATAATTATTTTCGTGAGCACATACTTCCTTTTTTATCAGCAAGATGAAACAACAATCACCCAAGAAGATCCTAAAGGCTTTACTTGGCACAAACACTAATTAAAACATAAAACACAACCATAATAGAGGCTAGATGAATTATTTATTACTAAATAGGAGCAAAATGCTAAGAACACGAATTAAATTGGGTTGCCTCCCAACAAGCGCTATCGTTTAACGCCCCTAGCAAGGCATAAAAACAAGAATAGATCTAGGTATTGTCATCTTTGGTATTGGGGAAGAAAAAAGAAATTTCTTATCCATAGCATTTATCTTTCTGTTTTGTGAGAGCACATGGCCATTGATAGTGGAAGAAAGATTAAGCACATTGCGAAAATTTGCATCTAAACTTGCCTTCATCTCTTTAATTCTTTTGTTTTGATAGAAACTCATAATGGCGGTAGATTCAACATCCTTTTCCTTGGGGTGCCCAAATATGGTTTTCATCTTCTCATAATTATCGATGGCATCCCCTCCAACAAAAACGCTTTCAAAAATAGAAATCCAAAACTTTCTTAAAAGAAGGGGGGAGGCCAAAATAAAAGCTCTTTAAGTAAACCTCAATTTTACATTGGGGCACATAACTGGCTCGAATTCTCAGCAGCCGATCCCAAGCGTCCTTCAAAGATTCATCAAGCAAATAGCGCAAAATTCCGTGGTCATCATCCTCAAGATTGAAATCCCCCTCAACTGTCCCAGTAAGTTTTTCAATAGCATCATTATTTATGAGCTTGGAAACGGTAGCTGGGTTATCCAAGATACTTGATCCTGATAGAAAACCTGAAGTTCCTCTAAATTCGGTCATGGAGAAAGAGCCGAAAAAACAGGGAAGCAAGGGCAAAGAAAAGGCAAAGATTTTCAAAAATCTTTTTAGAAGTGGGGGAGAGGAAAACGAGAGGCGAATAGCAAATAATGTAATGCGAGGGAGAAGAGTTTATGATGGGTACTTGGTATGTCTTGACTGGGCGTAGATCTCCCCGGCAACAGTGCCAGAAATCCTTCTTGCTACCTCTTGAGCATCCATTGGTTTTCCCTTGAAGAGGAAAGGGTGATGCAACAAAGTAGGGTAAGTATTTCCCTCTGTTATCGAGAACCAAGGTATCAATCCAGTAGGATACAACGCACAAGTCACCTAGTACCTGCACAAACAATCAAGAACCTTGCAACCAACGCGATAAAGGGATTGTCAATCCCTTCACGGCCACTCGCAAAAGTGAGATCTGATAGAGATAGTAAAGTAAATATTTTTGGTATTTTTGTTTTATAGATTGGAAATTAAATATTGCAAAATAGTAAGCGAGATGCGATATAAGTAAAAGAGATGCAATATAATAAGAAAGAGACCCGGGGGCCATAGGTTTCACTAGTGGCTTCTCTCAAGATAGCATGTATTACAGTCAGTGAACAAATTACTGTCGAGCAATTGATTTAAAAACACATAGTAATGAACATATCTAAGGCAATGATCACGAATATAGGCATCACGTCCGTGTCAAGTAGATCGAAATGATTCTGCATCTACTACTATTACTCCACACATCGACCGCTATCCAGCATGCAATCTAGAGTATTAGGTTCATAAGAACAGAGTAGCGCTTTAAGCAAGATGACATGATGTAGAGGGATAAACTCAAGCAATATGATATAAACCAAATCTTTTTATCCTCGATGGCAATAATCCAATACATGCCTTGATGCCCCTACTATCACTGGGAAAGGACACCGCAAGATTGAACCCAAAGCTAAGCACTCCTCCCATTGCAAGAACAATCAATCTAGTAGGCCAAACTACACCGATAATTCGAAGAGACTTGCAAATATATCAAATCATGCATATAATAATTTAGATAAGAACCAAATAATATTCATAGATAATCTTGTTCATAAACCCACAATTCATCGGCTCTCGGCAAACACACCGCAAAAGAGAATTACATCAAATAGATCTCCAAGAACATCGAGGAGAACTTTGTATTGAGAATCAAAGAGAGAGAAGAAGCCATCTAGCTAATAACTATGGACCCGAAGGTCTGTGGTAGACTACTAACGCTTCATCAGAGAGGCTATGGTGTTGATGTAGAAGCCCTCTGTGATTGATTCCCCCTTTGGCAGATCGCCGAAAGAGGCCCCAAGATGGGATCTGACGGGTACAGAAGGTTGCGGCGGTGGAAAAGTGGTTTCGTGGCTCTCTGTGATCGATCTAGGGTATAAGAGTATATATAGGTGAAAGAAGTACGTCGGTGGAGTTACGAGGGGCCCACGAGGGTGGGGGCGCGCCTACCCCCTAGGCGCGCCCTCCTACCTCGTGGCCGCCTCACAGAGTTCCAGACTTCGACTCCGAGTCTTCTGGATTGCTTTTGGTCCAAGAAAGATCATCACGAAGGTTTCATTCCGTTTGGTATTCCTTTTCTGCGAAACTCTAAAATAGGCAAAAAACAGGAACTGGCACTGGGCCTTTGGTTAATAGGTTGGTCCCAAAAATAATATAAAAGAGCATATTAAAGCCCATTAAACATCCAAAACAGATAATATAATAGCATGGAACAATCAAAAATTATAGATACATTGGAGACATTTCACTAAGCTAACGGATGGGTCTTGTCCATCACATCATTCTCCTAATGATGTGATCCTGTTATCAAATGACAACACATGTCTATGGTTAGGAAACCTTAAGCATCTTTGATCAACGAGTCTAGTAAAGGCTTACTAGGGACATGGTATTTGTTTATTTATCCACACATGTATTTAGGTTTTCGATCAATACAATTATAGCATGGATAATTAACCATTATCATGAATAAGGAAATATAAAATAACCACTTCATTATTGCCTCTAGGGCATATTCCAATGGTGGGATTCCTCAAATTGCCCTAGGTCATCATGAGCAAGCGAGTTGGATGCACACCCACTTAGTTTCTTTTTGAGCTTTCATAAACTTATAGCTCTTGTGCATCTGTTCCATGGCAATCCCTACTCACTCACATTGATATCTATTGATGGGCATCTCCATAGCCCGTTAATACGCGTAGTTGATGTGATACTATATCCTTCTTTTTGTCTTCTCCACAACCACCATATTCTATTCCACCTATAGTGCTATGTCCATGGCTCACGCTCATGTATTGCGTGAAAGTTGAAAAAGTTTGAGAACATCAAAAGTATGAAACAATTGCTTGGCTTCTCATCGGGGTTGTGCATGATTTGAATATTTTGTGTGATGAAGATGGAGCATAGCCAGACTATATGATTTTGTAGGGATAAGCTTTCTTTGGCCACGTTATTTTGAGAAGATATAATTATCTTGTTAGTATGCTGGAAGCACTACTGGAATCAGTAGATTTGCCATGTGCCCACTGTTTGCCGCCCGCTAGCTGACGACAAAGGTAGGCTTTGCCATTAGCCACCGGAAAGCGGACAATAAAGAGGCAGCGGACGGAAAACGTAGGATTTGCCATCAGCCATCTCTTTGCCGCCAGCTAGCAGACGGCGAAGAGGGAGGTTGTCTGGCTAACGAGAACGACCCAACGACCACTTTCTCTGCTGTCAGCTAGCGGACGGCAAAGATTCTTTGCTGTCCGCCAGCAGACGGCAAAGAAAGTGGCCGTTTTAACGGATGTTTCCCCCCGGCCCCACCCCACTAGGTACGCTCTTTGTCATCTGCTAGCAGACGGCAAAGAGTTGTGCCCTAGTAGAAAATGGGTCGTGCCCCACCCCTCTATCTCTCTCAATCCAGGCCCTCATCACACGCGCCGACGCCCCCGGGCCCGAGCCTTGGCCGCTCCCGACCGCTGCCCCGGCGCCCGCCCCGGCTCGCCACCCCGGCGGTGCCCCGGCGCCTCCTCCACCACCACGGGAGCCAATGTGATTTTTTTTGTTTTTTCTACTATTTATTTGTGTTTAGGTTTAGGTGTTATTAATAGGTTTAGGTTAATGATAGGATTAGGTTAGTGCTAGGTTTAGGTTTAGATAATTAGAAGAAGCAAAAAATTGAAAAAAAGAAGAAGAAGTAGAAGAAGAGGAAAAAGGAGAAAAGGAAGAGGGTCGTGGATCCCCGGTCGCCGAGGGGATAGATGGTGGAGCCAGTGGGTTTCGCCGGTCCCGATGCCCATGCCGAGAATCCCCTGGTCCGAGTGCTGACCCGTCGACCGCGCATCACCATACCAGAGGGCGCCAGCGGACGAGCCAGTTAGGGGGTTCCTCGACGTCGATGGAACCCTAAATAGCAAGTATCGTCGGTGCGAGATACATGTGGCCGTCAGTGTGGAACACTCCATTCACGTCCCACAAGTGACGCCGGCGTCCGGCGTCCCGCAGCAACAGTTCTCGGGGTCGATGTCAGTCGAACTGCTTTGTGAATTTGTCTTGCAGCCTCTGCGATGATGATTAAAAGCCATGTGTTGAAACTTGAAACACCCAAACTGACTCAAGTCGGTTTGGTTGTTTGAAGTTTCAATACTTGGCTTTAATCCTCATCGTCGAGGCTGCCAGACAAATTCGCCAAGGTGTTCGACCGTCATTGCCCCCCAGAACGCTGGGTGTCGCCGTCACTTGTGGGATGTGGATCTAGTGTTCAACGCCGAGCTCCACATGTATCTCGCACCAATGATACTTGCTATTTAGGGTTCCATCGGCACCGAGGAACCCCCTAACCCGCTCGTCCTGTTGTAAATATTTAGTTAGGTTGACGATAAAAACAATATTGCGATGTTACTCATCTTTTGATTTAAATGTGCAGTTTTTTCGTCACTGCGAGGATCTAGTGTTCGACGAGCTCCGCCCCTGCGTTCGTGGGTGAGCACAAATGTCATCTCCTCCTCTCCCCTTCAGTTGCTCTGTTCCGGTCTTTGTGCCAATGAAACTTGCTAGATATAGGTTTCTTCAATCATCAGTATGCGTGGCCACTATGCGTCTCCCGTTCGAATGGGTTACATCTATAAATATGCATGCATTTGCATCTTTATAACCATGATTCTTTTGAATTGTCCAACATTATCCATGGAAAGAACGAGTATGTGTAGATTGGGTTCGTTGTCCGATATGCTCTGCTCCGGATCCGATGCAGAATATCTTCAGTGCCTCCCTGTTGTTCTCTGTCGGCATTCTGGGAACGGGGGTCCCCATACTTGCCTGCTTGCGGCCCACGGCGTGGCTGAGCTAGCAGGCCTGTACGGCCCATCTTCATCGACAAGGCATTCAAGACCCTCGCGAGGGGCCGAGCCTCACGAGGCGGACGACACAAGACCTCCTCAGGAGCAGCCTCACCGGGCAGGCTCACGAGGGGCGGAGAGATCAAGGCAAGGTAAACCTCGCGAGGTCCTCGTGAAGTGAGCCATGACGATCGAGACCAGGCTGGCGCCAGACGGGCGCCAGCGCACGCAGCGTCCTTGTTTCCTCTTTGGTGCCAAGGGGGCAAGTGCAGGCGCGGAGTACCGAGGCATCAAGCAAAGGTTTCCATATTGGTGCAACGATACCAAGACCAGAAGGATGGCAAGATGGAGGTCACCATGGAGCCCAGGATGGCGTCATCACCAGAACCTTTGGCAGGCGAAGACCACCTCTTGTCAGGATAACTTGTACTAGCTGTCCCCTTTCGAATTGGCCGTTGTTGGCTCCCTTCCCGCTCAATATTTGGGGACAGGACCAGGGCCTATATAAGTAAAACTAGCCACCACAGTAGAGGAGGACTGATTGATCGAGAACTCATTCAGAGGCATCTCACCCACACAAGTTCGCCAAGCACAAGAACACCTCAACCTCAGGAGGTTCTTCTTCCCCTTGTATTGTTCATCATCAGCCCAAGAGGCAATCCACCACCACCACACTGGAGTAGGATATTACACCACAACGGTGGCCCGAACCAGTATAAATCTTGTGTCTTTGTGTTGCGAGTTCATCGAGTTCATCTGTGAGATCTTAGCGAGCTAGGGCGTGGATCGATAGGGATAAAACCTTCGTGCGCACCTAGTGTTCGAGCCTCGAGGGTTTGCCGGAACCCATGATCTGACATTTGGCGCGCCAGGTAGGGGTGCGCCGGAGCTTCTTTCCGTCGCTCCGCGCCCCGTTGCTCCGCTGTCTCCATGGCGGACGCGCGCCGCGCTCGTGCTAAGCGCCGGGTTGCCCTCGCCGCTCACGTCGCTCAGACGGCTCCCATCGGAGGTCAACCTCGTTGTTCCCCGTCGCCTGCCACCAACGCTGCCACCGTCCCGGAGGGGAACAAGCAGCAAGGATCCTCACTGCACCCCTCGGTGCGGCGGTACGGCCGCACCGCCACTCCATCGCTGATCCCGGCCGGTTCTTCTTCCCATGCACGTCGCCCTCCCATGGACGCATGAGCTCCTGCGCTACTGACCGGTCGACGACCTCTACAAGGACTGGCTCGACTGCATCGTCGAGCTTGTCCGCGCCACAGGGGGCTCTCCCGCGCCATCCCTCTCTCCGCCTCGCCCTCCACCAGCTACGGGCGACGTAGCTCACGGAGCGCCTCCACCACCTCTGCCCCAAGACGGTGCCCTGGCGCCAAGACGCGCGGCTCCGCGACGCGACCCGTCGCATCCCGTGCCCGCCCGTGAAGAAAGAAGCTATCAAGTAGTCCCTCGACCGCAGGAAAACGCTCCGCCGCTCCTTGCGCCACCGCGCCAGGACCGGCTGCGACGGCAAGAGCGCGCGCCACTTGTAGCGGCAGGGCGTGGACCCCATCAATACCAAGCTCCACCACCAAGGCAGGCCCCGGTGATCACAGCCGGCTGCGGTGCTTTCACCCCCGAGCTACGTAGCATCCCCTGGCCGGGCAAGTTCAAGCCGGATCTGCCTCCTCGCTACAACGGCACCCCGACCCCGCGGAGTTCTTGCAGCTGTACAAGTTGAGCATCGAAGCAGCCAACGGTGATGAGAAAGTCATGGCGAACTGGTTTCCGATGGCTCTCAAGGGTGGTGCCCGCTCCTGGCTCCTGAACCTGCCACCGGACTCGATCTCCTCCTGGGATGAGATGCGCAACCGCTTTATCGCCAACTTCCAGGGCACTCGCGACCGCCCCCCAGTCGCGGGCGACCTGCATCGCATCAAGCAACAACCAGGAGAGACCCTGCAGAAGTACATTCAGCGCTTCAACAGTGCAGGGATCAAGATCCCAAAGGTGACCGACGAGGCCATCATCTCAGCATTCTCTGACGGTGTCCGCGACGTCAAGATGAAGGAGGAGCTCGCCATCCATGAAGAGTTGTGCACGACCCTGGAGCTGTTCAACATCGCGACCAAGTGTGCTAGAGCTGAGGAGGGGCGCCTCTCCCTCCTCGAGCTCCCTGCTGCGGACCTAGAGGAGAAGAAAGCCAAGGCCAAGGTCGTGAAGCGCAAGGGAGCAGTCGTGCTCGCAGCAGAACTAGACACCAAGCGTGGCAGAGACCAGCTAGAGTCATCCAAGAGCAGCCGTCCATTCTGCGCCTTCCACAACCTGAACACCCACAACACTAGTGACTATCAAGAGCTCAGAGCCATTCGCGAAGGACACTTCGGTCGACGCCCCGAGCGCGGCGACCGGGGCTACGACCGAGGAGGAGGACGTGGTGGCAGACACCGGAACGACCGTGGCCCGCGCCAGGAGTGGCGCGACCGGCCTCATGAGGACCGCTGGCAGGATCAGCCTCGCGAGGGCGCCTGGAGGGATCAACCTCGTGAGGATCGTCCTCAAGGCAATGCCAGACTCCCTCCGCTGCCGCCACCGCCAAGAAGGAATGACGAACACCATCAAGAGGAGGGGGCTGTGGGCTTCTAGGAACCATGTGCTATCGCCTGCATCTTGGGCAGAGCCCAGGACCCAGCTAAGCAGCGTATCTTCAAGCAGTTTGCTCGTGAAGTGAATGCAGTCCTCCCCAAGCTCAAAGCCACGCGCCCGCTCAGATGGTCCCAGTGCCCCATCACGTTCAACTCGGCAGATCAGCTCAAGTGCGCAGCTACCGCCAGCGCCCTCCCGATGCTTTGCTCCCCAGTCATCAGCAACGTGCAAGTTACCAAGACCCTCATCGATGGCGGCGCGGGGCTCAACGTCCTGTCTATCGACACGTTTGACAACCTCCAAGTGCCATATGACCAGCTTCAGCCTACAAGCCTTTCTCAGGAGTGACCGACGGTTCCACCACACTGATAGGGCAGGTCCGGCTCCTTGCCACCTTCGAAGAACACAAGAACTACCGCACCGAGCTCATTGACTTCAACATCACGCACATCCGTCTGCCGTACGACGCCATCCTTGGGTATCCATCCCTGGCCAAGTTCATGGTGGTGACCCATCACGGCTACAATGTCCTCAAGATGCCGGGAAGCGGCGGGATCATCACGGTCCCATGTGAAGAAAGAGATGTGGTGTGCTCCCTCGAGCGTGCCTTCCAAGCTGCAGCAATCGACGACCCCGACAGCAAGGGTGAGGGCCCTCCTGAGGCCGTCCCCAGGAAGAAGAAGCAGTTGCACCGTGCAGGACCTCAGGAGGGTGGCGTCGCAGCTGGAGCCTCGACAGGATAAGCGCCCGCTCCTGGGGCGCCTCCCTCCATCGCATAGGAAGGTGCGCCCGGCGCCCTTCTCGGGCAGGGCTCAGGGGCTTTCTTTTGGAAGGCCTCAGACCTTGCCCACATCATGAGGGAGGCGCTTGGGCACCACTTGGAGCCGTGCTTCATGGCATGTTTCCCTCAGGAGGGCACAGGGCAAGGATTGCCCACCATTCAGGAGTTCATCATCAAGACCACCCAGGAATTGCAAGACGCAAGGGCCATGCGCGGCGACCGCCACTCACGAAGTGCAGCTACCCATCCAGGCGAGGATGCCGGGCTGCGCGTCTGCATCGATGTTCAAGGGCTCAACAGGGCCGCCTCTCAGGAGCTTTTCTCGCCTTCACGTGTGGGACACTGCGAGGGCGCACCGCACAGCTACATTTGCACGCCCTTCGGCCTGCCGAGAGTGTCGTCCGCCTACCAGTGCAACTTGCGGCGCATCCTAGTGGCTCATGAGGCCAGGCACCACGCCGTCCTAATGGAGATGGAGATGGTCCTCAAGGAACCACCTGAGCCCCAGAGCCTCCTGAGGCTCAGGGCCCCGGTGGCTCGTGAGGAGCAACCCCTTCGTTGCGCACCTTCAGCTGCCCCAACTCTCCTTCGTCAACATAACCAGGTGACATTTTCCAAGTTCATTTAGCTGGGAGCGCCCCTCGGGCTGCATCATTCCTAGGCCGCGTGGGTCCGTCCCTATGGCATGTATCCCTTTTTTATGTCTTTAGCTTACCTTGTTGGGAGCGCCCCTCGGGCTGCATCATCCCCAAGCCGCTCGGGCCTGACCCAGTGGCACGTATCTTCCATGCACTTATTTAAGCCTGCTACTCTCATGTTTGATCTACCTATGATTACTACTTGCTCGATCGCCACCCATCATGGGGACCACGCGACGGCCGTCTTTCTTCAGGACCCTTCGCGTGAGTAAATTGAGCACGGCGTTTGTGCTTGGGTCCGTCCCTGCAGTGTCGATAAATCCAACTGCTGAGCTCTGTCTGGCGGGCCGGCCCCGTTTACATCACCTCCTGGGGCCGTTGGTGCTTGGCTTTCTCACGTGATAACCTCAGCAGATTCGTTCGGCGCAGGTTGTCTGACCACCTCGCAGGACCAGCACAGCGAACAAGAACCAAAACCAGGCGCAACCCGCCTTGAGGTAGGGCCTCGTGAGTCCCGCGCTGGCTCACGAGTGCCCAGATACACCTCGTCTAGCCCTGTCGTGCAAGGCACGTGTCAGGGAGGGGCTGTACATGCCCTGGGGGCTCTCCGCAAAGGGAGCCCCCCTCCCACGCACAAGTGGAAGCACCATGCTCCGCGCTGGCCGTCGACACTGCCGAGGAGCGGCTATGCCCATGCACAAGCGGAAGCACTATGCTCCGCGTTGGTGATAAACAACTGAGGGCGGCTTCACGGTTGTACCAACCTCAGGGAGCCCCAGAGCTCAGCGTCTGGCCTCACCGCAACGCCTCCCCTCGGGAGAGCCGTGCGAGGGGGCTAGGCACGGGGGCTGCACTCGGGTTACGCCCAAGCATACGCCACCCAACCAGGTCTCCCGGACCTGGTCGTCGCATGCCCCTCCCGAGCCGAGCCTCGGCGAGGGCAAAGGTATAGAGATTGTTTGCACGTCAAGGGGGCCTCCTGAGCATCATGACTCAGGAGCCTAACTGGTCACGTAGCCCCTCACTCCTTGGTCCATCCTTGTCTCCGGTCGGCCCAACGGCGCTTGAGGTATGCGTGGGGCCGGGCTCTACCGATGTAGAACATTAACCTATCCTCGCGTACTCTCCCTGTAAGCTGTTTCCGCGTCAAGGGGGACTCCTGGGCATCGTGACTCAGGAGCCTAACTGGTCACGTCGCCCCTCACTCCTTGGTCCGTCCTGGTCTCCGGTCGGCCCAATGGCAGTTGAGGTATGCGCGGGGACGGGCTTTGCCGACGCAGAACACAAAGCAAATAGGAAGAAAATCACAAAATCTCGAAGCAAATATTACAATACATATTGTCCTCACAATATCAAATGAAATTCTTAATGCCTCCACGAGGCCTGATGCGTATTGTAGGAATTAAACAGGAAAGCAGCCGCAGGTCACCCCTGGAAACCGCCATCGCCTGCAGAAGGTACTCCTCCCTTGGTAGCGTCGTCTTCACCTGCACCGCCATCTGTAGGATCGGTGGTATCGCCAGTCGAGGGAGCGAGGATGAAGCCGCAGAACTTCTTCAGCAGGGCCTCCACCTGACCTTTCACGGCTGCGGCGGCGGCTGCACAATGTTCATTAGCTACAGGGTCCAGCAGCTCGTCGAGACGAGCATTGGGGTCGCGAAGGTACAGATGGCTGAAGACGGGCGTCAGCTTAGCTGAAGAAAGGACATGAGCCTCTGCGTCCGCCATGGGACCGATGCCTTTCACGACTTCCTCAAGCGCCTTCACCAAGTTGGGAAGCAGCTGAGTAGGGCCATCCTCGTCGGTAGTCAGTGGCTTCTCCAGGCCCTTCTCGTACAGTGACTTCAGCGCCACACTGGACCTCTTCTCAAGAAGCGAGAAGGCCACGCGGTCCTCGGCCAGGACCTTCGCCTTCGCGTCGACCTTGGCCTCCCTCGCCTTTGCCTTCTGCTCCAGCTCCTCCAGTTGACTGTGCTCCGTGGCCTACGCCTTCGTCAGCTCCCCCAGCTCGGCGTCGCGGCCCTTGATGGCATCCTCTAGAGCCTTCTTCTCCTCCTCCTTCACTTCGCAGTTGCCTGCTTCTTTTGCACACTCATCGCGCAGGCTCTTCAGCTCCCCCTCCAGCTTTCGGCAGCGGTCGCGGGCAGCCTCGGTGTCCTCCAGTGCCGCCTCGTGATCGGCCGCAACTCTGGCAGTGGCCTGCTTCTCCTTCTCGGAGGCCGCCACGGCCTGGCTCAGCGATGCTCGAACTGCCGAGTCAGAGTGAAGCCATCCTGAGGCCAGCTCCAGGCGCCCAGCCACTAGGTGCGGTTCTGCGCCTAGGAGGTCTTCCCGCAGCTTGGCCATCCCCAAGAAGACACACTCCAAGACTACGGAGGGAGCGGAAGAATTTGGGACCAGAGGCACAGCAGGAGGAGAAGGCGACGTCGTTAACAGAGACTGGAAGATCGAGGGCTCCGGAGCCCTTGGGACCTCATCAGCAGAGCCGAGTGCTGGCACTTCTGGAGCCAGCGGGGCCACGGGGGCTGATGCATCCTGCCGATGCTCCTCTTTGCCTCGCGAGGGCGACCGGGCTGGGGAGGTGCGGGTGCTATCGCCTCTCTTCTCCACAGAGGGGGGCACAGCCGCGGCATCCTCCTTCCTCTTCTTCTCTGAAGACACCAGCCTCATCAACCAAGGGCGAATGTCAGAAGATGGCAAGTACAAGCAAGAACAAGACGAAGCTCGAAGCACTTACTGATCCACTGCGACATAGTCCACCTTCCACTTGAGGATCCTGAAACCCGAAAGCGTCAGGGCCTGAGGAGTGGGCACACGGGCTCCGGGGGCAGAAGGCAGCGCAGCAGAAGGGCCGGAGCCGGCCCCAAGCGGTGCCAAGTCGAAGGCAGCATCTCGAGAGACCAGCGACGAGCTACCCCTTGTCGGGATGAGGGGCAGCTCCCTCGCCTCCAGGCGGGCGTTGGCCTCAGCGTTGTCTGGCAGAGCGCGGAGGATGTCGGCCATGCTCAAGGGGGAGTTCTCCCCCATCTCCTCGGGGTCTCCTCCGAGTCCTCCCCCCTCTTCCTCCCCACGGGACTCGTCAGAAGACACCTCCACCGGCTTCGGCGTTGCAGAGGCCCCAGCGAGCGCTGGCGGCACCAGCCCGCGCGCGTCAAAGGACGGCCTGGAGGCAACGAATTGCTCCCAGTCCTTGCGGTGGAACAAAGGAACAAAGGCGCTCGGCGGGTACTCTTGGTTATCCCCAACCAAGAGGCGCAGAACTGTAGTCAGCTCATCATCAGGCAAGGCCACTGGGCTCAGACAAATCTTGTCTTCTTCATATCCAAGCTTCCACAAAGGGTGCGCACGCGCCTTAAGTGGATCAACGCGCAGCGTCAAGAATTCCTTCAGGAGCATGGCCCCTGTCACCTTGGCCGCCTTCGCATTGCCCCGCTTCAAATCGATCTTCATCTGCTCCAACAACGACGACGCCCGCTCGTCGGTGAGCTCTACGCGAGACCACCCCTTGTCAGACTGGGGCACCTCTGTCGGCAGTTCCAAGCGTGGATGGACACACTTGGCACTCATCATGACCCATTTGGCCCTGATGTTGTCAACCCTCTTCCCGGTGTTCGAGATCGAGTTGGCCTGGCCGGCCGCGATGAAGTTGGCGCACTCGGATATATGGCCGCCGGTGAGGCGGAGGAAGAAGAAGTGGCGCAGCAGTGCCACGGACGGCATCACACCCAGGTACGCCTCGCAATAGTAGGCGGAGATAGATAAGAGAAGAATGGAGTTGGGATGGAGATGCAGCGCCTGCAGCCCGAAGTGGTCAAGGACCCCGAAAAAGAAATCAGAAAAGGGGGGAACCAACCCGGCGGCGATGCTGCTCGTGAAGAAAGGGAAGAAGGTGCTTCCCTCAGGCTCCGGCTCGTCGGAGGCAAGCCGGAGCTCTGTCTTCCCCCTCTCGTTGCTCTCCCCCCCTATAAGCAAGCGCGTGGCGGCTAGGTTCTTCTCTGTGATGTTGGGCGCATCGAGAGCTGGCTCGAACCAAGCCGGCACCAAGGAAGACTTGACCTTGCGCGGCGCCATTGGTCGCAGATGCGGAGCGAAGTTAGAGCGAATCAGGAGGTTTCGGCAGCAAGGAGCGAGAAAGGGGATCTGGAGCAAAGCGAGGAAGAAGCAATGAAGGCAAGCACTGTCTGCGCCAACCTTTTTGTTAAGATGGGCAGTTGCCGAGGCAGCGTGGGGAAGCAGAGACACCCATGTCCAATCAACTGCCACGCGTCAACCGAAGCCGCAGGCTTTTGGGGCCCGTAGTGCTCCGCGCTTGACCTTTCGCTTCACCTCGAAGCCAAGCCCGAGCGCGCCTTGGGCCCTGGGGCTACTGTCGGTGTTCCGGGAACGGGGGTCCCCAGACATGCCTGCCTGCAGCCCACGGCGTGGCTGAGCTAGCAGGCCTGTACGGCCCATCTTCATCGACAAGGCATTCAAGACCCTCGCGAGGGGCCGAGCCTAGCGAGGAGGACGATGCAAGACCTCATCAGGAGCAGCCTCGCCAGGCAGGCTCACGAGAGGCAGAGAGATCAAGGCAACGCAAACCTCGTGAGGTCCTCGTAACGTGAGCCATGACGATCGAGACCAGGCGGGCGCCAGCGCGCGTAGCGTCCTTGTTTCCTCTTTGGTGCCAAGGGGCAAGCACAGACGCGGAGTACCGAGGCATCAAGCAAAGGTTTCCATATTGGTGCAACGAGACCAAGACTAGAGGGATAGCAAGACAGAGGTCACCATGGAGCCTAGGATGGCATCATCACCAGAACCATTGGCAAGCGAAGTCCACCTTTTGTTAGGATAACTTGTACTAGTTTTCCCTTTCGAATCGACCGTTGTTGGCTCCCTTCTCGCTCAATATTTGGGGAGAGGACCAGGGCCTATATAAGTAGAACTAGCCACCACAGTAGAGGAGGACTGATTGATCGAGAACTCATTCAGAGGCATCTCACCTACACAAGTTCGCGAAGCACAAGAACACCTCAACCTCAGGAGGCTGTTATTCCCCTTGTATTGTTCATCTTCAGCCCAAGAGGCAATCCACCACCACCGCACTGGAGTAGGGTATTACACCACAATGGTGGCCAGAACCAGTATAAATCGTGTGTCTTTGTGTTGCGAGTTCATCGAGTTCATCCGTGAGATCTTAGCGAGCTAGGGGTGGATCGATAGAGAGAAAACCTTCGTGCGCACCCCAGTGTTCGAACCTCGAGGGTTTGCCGAAACCCATGATCCGACATTCTCCGAGTACACATCCTCTCTGCTTATTGACGAGACGTGTATCAGGAGAACAGTGGGGAGGTGCTGCCAAAATTTTGCGTCGGATCCGGAGCGGAGCATGGGAAAACGAACCCAATCTACACATACTCGGGTGGGATTAGGACCTATCTTTACCTATTAGCGTCTAGGTTGCATGGAAGTAATAAAAGTGACAAACTCCATTAACTGATGAATAGGGATGAAAACGGAGCGGAAACGGACGGAACTGGGTGCTACCATATTTATTTTCATATTTTTTTGCAGAAGCGGAATGAATATGGGAACCCCGGAAACGAATACGGAAACAAATACTACCGGAAACAGACACGGGGCGAATACAGAGCAGACACGGGGCGAATACAGAGCAAACACGAAAACAGAACGGTGTGTTGATCAGAACTTAAAACCCCCTTGAATCATAGAGAAATACACACAAAAAACAAAGAAATTTAAGAAATTTTTAACATGGCTACATGGTAATATGGTTGTGTTGGTAACATAGGGTAGTATTGTAATAGTACATGACAATTCCGTATTGTGTCTAGTTGAGAATGTGTGTGGAAGTAAAAGTTGGTCCTCAAATGATCCAGTCTACTCATTGTGTCATTGTGTGTTGTTTGGGAATTGGGCTACAAAGCAGCCATGAGCCTATAGTAGAAACAGAAATTCCATATTCATGGAAACGGAAAGTTCCGTTTCCGCATCTGTTCCACCGGAAAATACCGTTCCATTTTTTGTTTCCTTTTTCACATAAAAAATTCCACTTCCATTTCCATTTTGCAAATTTCCGTTTCCGTTTTCATATTTCCTCTCCGTTTCCATTTTTCCTCCGGAAAAGCGGAAACTTTCCACTCCATTTTCATCCCAACTAAAGAATATATACATCCTGATTGATTTATATATATTTCTTATGTATCCAGTAGCTATGCAAGATGAGTGATCGTACGTGGATGTACACCGGTCAGAAGAGTCATGATTAGCACATACGGATTGAGGGGGTAATGCCGGTGATGTTGCGTGGCTTCATTCCTGAGGATGAATGGCTAGTACTGGTAGAGCTGAGCTATTTCTTCCATGTTCTTTGTGTGAAAGAACTATCGCCTGGTGCTACCTCTTGAGCTTGCGTTGGTTTTTCCCTTGAAGAGGAAAGGGTGATGCAGTAGAGTAGAGTAAGTATTTCCCTCAGTTTTGAGAACCAAGGTATCAATCCAGTAGGAGACTACGCAACAAGCCACCGAATACCTGCACAAACAAACACCAACTTGCAACCAATGCCATAAAGGGGTTGTCAATCCCTTAACGATTATTCGCAAAGTGAGATCTGATAGAGATAGATAAATGGTAAAGTAATATTTTGGTATTTTTGGTTTATGGAACGGAAAGTAAAAGATTGCAAAGTAAAGGAAATAGTAAACTAGAATTGTAGACCAGAAACTTATATGATGTAAAAGACCCAGGGGCCATAGGTTTCACTAGTGGCTTCTCTCAAGATAGAAATTATTACGGTGGGTGAACAAGTTACTGCCGAGCAATTGATAGAAAAGCACAAAGTTATGACGATATCTAAAGCAATGATCATGAATATAGGCATCACGTCCGTGTCAAGTAGACCGAAACGATTTTGCATCGACTACTATTAGTCCACACATGGACCGACTCCTGCCTGCATCTAGAGTATTAAGTTCATAAGAACGGAGTAACGCATTAAGCAAGATGACATGAGGTAGTGGGATTAACTAAAGCAATACAATGAAAAGCCCATCTTGTTGTCCTCGATGGCAACAATACAATACATGCCTTGCTGCCCCTATTGTCACTGGTAAAGGACACCGCAAGATTGAACCCAAAGCTAAGCACTTCTCCCATTGCAAGAAAAACCAATCTAGTTGTCCAAACCAAATCGAATGTTCGAATAGACTTGCAAAGATATAAAATCATGCATATAAGAATTCAGAGGAGATTCAAATAATATTCATAGATAAGCTCATCATAAATCCACAATTCATCGGATCTCGGCAAACGGACCACAAAAGAGTATTACATCGAATAGATCTCCAAGAACATCGAGGAGAACATGGTATTGAGAATAAAAGAGAGAGAAGAAGCCATCTAGCTACCAAGTATGGACCCGTAGGTTTGAAGTAAACTACTCATGCTTCATCGGAGAGGCAATGGCGTTGATGTAGAAGCCCTCCGTGATCGATTCCCCCTCCGACAGGATGCCGGAAAAGGCCCCAAGATGGGATCTCACGGGTACAGAAGGTTGCCGCGGTGGAAAAGTGGTTTCATGTCTTCCCAGATGTTTTGGGGTATACGAGTATATATAGGCGAAAGAATTAGGTCAGGGGAGCTACGAGGGGCCCACAAGGTCGGGGGGCGCGCCCTCCACCCTTGTGGCTGCCTCGAGGCTCCTCTGACTTGTACTCCAAGTCTCTTGGGTGTCTTATGGTCCAAGAAAAATCATGGTGAAAGTTTTATTCCGTTTGGACTCCATTTGGTATTCCTTTTCTGTGAAACTCTAAAACAAGAAAAAACCAGAAACTGGCACTGGGCTCTAGGTTAATAGGTTAGTCCCAAAAATATTATAAAATAACATATTAATGCATATAAAACATCCAAAACAGATAATATAATAGCACGGAACAAAAAAATATAGATATGTTGGAGATGTATCATCTGGCATGCTAGAAGAAATGGAGGAGTTGGCGCTGGAGTTCATCGGCAAGTTAGAGAAGATCTTTCCGCTGGGCTTCTTTAATCCAATGTAGCACTTGCTTTTTCATCTCCCAACCGAGTCAAGATTGGGGGGGGGGGTGGCGTGCAAAATCTTTGGTGCTACGAAACTGAGAGGATGTAGAAGACGCTACGAGCAAAATGTAAAGATAAACATAGAATTATAGCATCGATGGATGAGGCATTCATTACTGAGGAGGCGGCAAACTTTGTGACAACACACTACGAAGCCAAAAATCTTCATTTGCATAATTGGAAGCCTCGGTACAATGCTGACGACCCTAAAAAGGGTGGATCCAACCTCAGCCTATTCAAAGGGGATCTCGCACCAGCCGGTGCTTCTAATTCCTTAATGTTGGATTTCGAAGAATGGCAGATCATTTCGTTGTATATCTTCACCAACCTAACATAAGTGCGGCCGTACATCGAGTAAGTTCTCGGTACATTATTTCACAACTTCTAATTCCTTCGAACTGCTCTTATTGGCGGATAAATTTGATACAGTCGATATATCGCCAAACTCTCGTATGGAGCGGTGATCCAAAAGAATTCCATCGAAGAGTATGAGCTTCTGGCAAAGCATGGAGGCGGTTATCCTGGTTTCATCTCTTGGTTCAAACAAATGGTAATTTCTATTAGTCCATTTCATTTCTTTGTCTAATTTGTGGCTAATGCAACAATACCTTTCGTATTAAACTTGTAGGCTAATCCAAAGTTTATGGACGCTTAATTGAGACAAGTCGCTAATGGTTTTGACTTTAAGGTCCGTTACATCAACGGGTATCGCTTTCGTACCTATGGGAAAGAGCTATCTATGGCCGACCGAAAGTCTAGAAATTGTTGTGTCTCTGCTATCGGCGAAGGAGATACCAAGTATTATGGAAGAGTGGAAGCAATTTATGAAATTCAATTCTATGGTGCAAACCCACCAAACATTGTAGTCTTGAAATGTTATTGGTTCCAGCCGAAGGAGACTGGAAGGACTCATAAACATATAGGGCGAGTGGAAATCAAACAAAGCACCCATTTGGATGTTCCCGATGTCTATATTATGGCTCAACAGGCAACCCAAGTTTTCTATCTACCATGGGCCTGTCAAAGTGATCTAAATCTCAATGGTTGAGATGTCGTTTATGAACTGCTGCCACGTGTTAGATCACCTCCCCTCAATGAAGAGGATTATGAACCTCACATTAACCCAGACACATATGAAGGAGAATTCTTCCAACAAACATGTCTTTCCAAAAAAAGGTTTCAAGAATCGCTCTACTTCACCCCAGAACGCGACAGTAAACCCGACTTCACCCCTGAGCCGGAACAAGAAGAGCCTAAACTAGATGAGGTTACTACTGCGGATGTCCTGTCAATGCTTGACCGATTACGTAAAGGTGGCCTTACACATAATGATGCATTTATTAATGATGATGATGAGCACATCATTACTGATAGTGATGATGATGATGCATTCATTGATCCTGGAGCATTTATTGAACCCAACAATCCAGATTATTATTAGGTATTCAATTTTTTATGTTGTACTTGATTTATACTTACTTGTATGATTGTATGATTTATATAGTTACTTGTATAATTTTATTACTTTGTATGATTGTTTCTTATGCATAGTGCCATGGTCTTGATGTTCGTCCCCGTCGGCCCTCGCTCGCTTTATGATTCGGATGTGGTAAATTCTCTTTTATAATTATTTGTTGCATTTCACATTTATGACAACTATGGCCGTCAAGTTGACATAGAGATATTTTAATCTAGGAGGTATGTGAACCGGAATTTGAAACCGACCCTCTTGTCAAGAAGTTAAATTTAGTTGAAAAAGAAAATGAGAATTTGAAAGAAAAAATTAAAAGAATTGAAGAAGAGAAGACAACATTGGAGTTGTATGTTGCCGATGTCATCGATGATCACAAGATGAATATGAATGCAATGCGCTTGAAGATGGATGCAGTGCGCTTGAAGATGGATGCAATGCGCCTGAAGCTTAAGAAGACTGGAAAATATTCCATTGATAATGAGGCTTGGTATCATTATGTTGTTGGATCAATTGTTACCTTAGTTGCGATCTTCATCGCATTTATTGTGATGAGGGTTAGTTTTCTCTAGTGTTTTTCTTAACAAATGCATAATTAGCTTATTTTCCTCCTAAATGGCATAATTACCTAAGTTAGATAAAAAAATGAGCTTTACTTATGTAAGTTGGCTAAAAAATGGCATCATCACCTAGGTTACCACAAAAATGACCTATGCTTACCTTACTTTTCTCCAAATTGACATAATAAGCTTAGTTGACCTATACTTTACCTAGGATAGCTATAAAATGACCTATACTTAGCATTTTTCCTCCTAAATGACTTAATATGCTTAGTTAGCTAAAAATGGCATAACTACCTACGATAGCTCAATAATGATCTATACATAGCTTACCTAGTTCATTTATGACATAATTAGCTTACTTAGGTCAAAAATGGTATAACTACCTAGGTTAGCTCAAAAATGACCTATACTTAGCTTCTTCAGTTTATTTATGACATACTTAGCATACTTAGGTAAAAAATGGCATGATAATCTTTGTTACCTCCAAAATGACATAGACTTAGCTTATTTTCCACGAAAATGACATAATAACCTTACTAAGCTCCAAAATGACCTATTTGCCTAGCTTAGCTCTAAAATGACCTACACTTAGCATTTTTACCTAGCTTAGCTAAAAATTGGCATTTTTACCTACCTTAGTTAGAAGAAGAAGATAAATAAGAGGAGAGGAGAAAAACAAAGAGAAGAAAAATTCGTCTTCTTCTTCTAACTAGTCTTCTTCTAACTTTCTTCTTTCCCAATTGGAAGATTTGCTTTCGATTAGGAAGCTTGCGTTGATGGAGTCTAGTCTTCTCCTTGTGCATCCTTTTTGTTTTGATTTTGTAGGATGAACAATGTGAAACTTGCTACCTATATATGTATCTATGGGTGAAACCATTGTATGCTTGTTGTAGGATATGTTGGCTAGCTATATATGTTGCATATGGACTTTTGATTTGGTATGTATATGTGTTGGATGATCATATCCATATGGCAGGGATATGATTTGGTATGTATATGCGTTGTTATGCTTGTTGAAAGTATTCTCAAATGTGTATATATATATCTGTGAAATTCTATGAAATTGAATGAATTTAAGAAAACACAGGGGATGTACAGGCTCTTTGCCGTCTGCTAGCAGATGGCAAAGGATTTGCCATCAGCTAGCAGATGGCAAAGCTGCCATGTGGCAGCTACCTATGCAACCTGGGGTGCACTGGACTGGCCTATTTGGCAGCTTGGTCGTCCGCTAGCAGACGGCAAAGACCTTGACATCTTTATCGTCTGCCAGCAAACGGCATAGCTTGCCACGTGGCAGCTACCGGGGGACATCTGGGCTGGCATATTTGTGTACTTTGCCGTCCACTGGCAGACGACAAAGATGCAAAGGTCTTTGCCGTCTGCCAGCAGACGACAAAGCACGCCGTTAACCCCCAAACGGACCTAACCTGCCATGGGTGCCGTCCAGGCTCTTTGCCGTCTGCTGGCTGATGGCAAAGACCATTTCATCTTTGTCGTCCGCCAGCAGATAGCGAAGTGCCCTTTGTCATAGCTTATTTAGCTGGACCGGTCGTCTGCTGGCTGACGGCAAAGGCCTTTGCCATCCGCGAGACATGCCTTTGCCGTCAGCCATCCCAGAACGCAAAGTGCCTGATTCCTGTAGCGAAGTATTATTGTTTTTATGTCAATATTAAACTTTTGTTTTCAATCTTATGGATCTGACCATTCATGCCACAATAAATAAAAATTACATGGATAAATATGTTAGGTAGCATTCCACATCAAAAATTCTGTTTTTTATCATTTACCTACTCGAGGACGAGCAGGAATTAAGATTGGGGATGCTTGATACGTCTCCAACGTATCTATAATTTTTGATTGTTCCATGCTATTATATCTATTTTGGGTGTTTTATATGCATTAATATGCTATTTTATATTATTTTTGGTACTAACCTATTAACCTAGAGCCTAGTGTCAATTTCTGTTTTTCCTTGTTTGTTAGCTTCGGGGAGAAGGAATACCAAACTGAGTCCAAATGGAATAAAACCTTCGCGGTGATTTTTCTTCGACCAAAAGACTCCCATGAGAATTGCAGTGCAAGTCAGAAGAGCCATGAGGTGGCCACAAGGGTGGAGGGCGCGCCCCTACCTTGTGGGCCCCTTGGTGACCCCCTGACCTAGATCTTCCTCCTATATATTCACATATATTCCCAAACCACCAGAGGCATCCACGAAAAACACTGTTCCACTGTCGCAACCTTATGTTCCCGTGAGATCCCATCTAGGGTCCTTTTCCGGCATCCTTCCGGGGGGTTTCGATCACGGAGGGCTTCTACATCAACTCTATTGCCCTTCCGATGAAGCATGAGTAGTTTACCTCAGACCTACGGGGTCCATAGCTAGTAGCTAGATGGCTTCTTATCTCTCTTTGATTCTCAATACCATGTTCTCCTCGATGTTCTTAGAGATCTACCCGATGCAATCTTCTTTTGTGGTGCGTTTGTCGAGATCCAATTAATTGTGGATTTATGATCAGCTTATCTATGAATATTATTTGAATCTTCTCTGAATTCTTTTATGCATGATTTGATATCTTTGTAATTCTTTTCGAACTATCGGTTTGGTCTAGCCAACTAGATTGGTTTTTCTTGCAATTGGAGAAGTGCTTAGCTTTGGGTTCAATCTTGCGGTGTCCTTTCCCAGTGACAGTAGGGGCAGCAAGGCACGTATTGTATTGTTGCCATCGAGGATAAAAATATGGGGTTTACATAATATTGCTTAAGTTTATTCCTCTACATCATGGCATCTTACTTAATGTGTTACTCTGTTCTTCATGAACTTAATACTCTAGATGCAGGCAAGAGTCGGTCGATGTGTGGAATAATAGTAGCAGATGCAGAATCATTTTTGTCTACTTGGCACGGACACGATGCCTATATTTCATAATCATTGCCTTAGATATCGTCATAACTTTGCGATTTCTATCAATTTCTTGATAGTAATTGTTCACCCACCGTATTATTTGCTATCTTGAGAGAAGCCTCTAGTGAAACCTATGGCCCCTGGGTCTATTTTCCATCATATAAGTTTTCGATCTACTAGTTTCTATCATATAAGTTTCTGATCTACTATTTTCCATCATATTAGTTTTGGATCTACTATTTTGCAATCTTTTACTTTCCGATGTATAAACCAAAAATATTTCCTTTATCTTTTGTTTAGTTTCATCTATCTCTATTAGATCTCATGTTTGCAAGTGACCGTGAAGGGATTTACAACCCCTTTATCGCGTTGGGTGCAAGTTGTTTGATTGTTTGTGCAAGTATTGGTGATTTGTGTGTTGTCTCCTACTGGATTGATACCTTGGTTCTCTAACTGAGGGAAATACTTATCTCTACTTTGCTGCATCACCCTTTCTTCTTCAAGGGAAAAACCAACGCAAGCTCAAGAAGTAGCACTCCACTATGGAGAATGGAGATTATCCTATCTCCAATTCTTGCGCTTCGCATAATGTTGCTTCCAAGTAGCTCCCTATGATTGTTCATACATTTTTTCCATTCTTTGATTATCATGTCTTCATCTGTTTTAGAAATCCGGTATGAACAGCGGTGAAGCCTAAGTAGACTTGGTCGTAAGCTCATAAAATCAAGGCGACCTTTCGGAAACATCAGATCAGGCACACAATCCATTGGGATTTCTATTGAAAAACATAATAATAACATGGTAGTTAGCAATGTAGTTTAGCTTTGGAAGAATATATGCAAAAGATGCACAGATGTCGTAATAGTAAAAAATCTTACCATGTCATGTCCATGGATGTTACCATAGTTCAACATGTGCACTAGTGGCACGTATTGACCATAATGTGCAGGAGTTTCATAATTGATATTGTAATTCTCAACATCAATAATAAATGAGATAAGATGATCTTTCTACTCATAAGTTCATTCAGCGCCATCAGTGTAGTAGGTTCTATCTACCATCTTCCGTACATTTTTTGAAAAATGAAAATAAGATGTCAATGGAAATAAGCTGTAAATTATTTTGAAATAAACAATATAAATTACTTAATAAATATGTTTGAGAAACTCACATAGAGGTAGCACTACTAGGAAAAGGGCTATAGATGGAATTGACACTAATGGCGCACCAGACATGTGGTGCGCCATTACTATATACTAATGGCACACCATGTGTTGGTGCGCCATTAGTGTGCAAATACTAATGGCGCACCACATCCACGGTGCGCCATTAGTAAACAAAATTAAAAAAAATTCAAAACTACTATTGGTGCACCGTGGGAGTGGTGCGCCATTACTAGTTGAACTAGTAATGGCGCACCACATCCACGGTGCGCCATTAGTAAAAAAAATCAAAACTACTAATGGCGCACTGTGGGAGTGGTGTGCCATTACTAGTTGAACTAGTAATGGCGCACCATGCCACGGTGCACCATTAGTAACTTGGCCCAAACATTCGCCCGAATGCACCCCCCCCCCCCGGACCGCCTTTTCAGTTTCAAAAAAAATAAAAGAAAATGATAGAAATGTCAAAAAAAATAAAAGAAAATAAGATTCCCATGTGATATGTGGTCTAGTTGTTAGCAAAATTTACAAAAATGAATTTTTGACGTTTTTGCAAAATCTCTCGACAATTTGTAAAAATGGGCATAACTTTTGCGTACGAACTCGGATGAAAAAGTTTTTTATATGAAAAATCATCTACTCGAAAAGTTACATCCGAATTTAACGGGGCAAACCCCGTTAAACATTTTCAAAATCCTCAAAAACCTAACAGAAAAAAGATACGGGGTTTTTAAGATCTGGAGAGGCAAAAAAATTCAAACTTACTAATGGCGCACCTGCCCATGATGCTCCATTAGTATCTTCCCGCCTTCAAAATTCAAAATAAGTCAAAAAAATAAAATAAAAAATTATTAATGGCGCACCTGCCCATGGTGCGCCATTAGTATCTTCCCGCCTTCAAAATTCAAAATAAATAAAAAAATAAAAAAAAGTTAGTAATGGCGCACCTGCCCACGGTGCGCCATTACTATGCCGTATATATGGCTGGGCGTGGTCCTCTCCTCCTTACCTCTTCATTCTTCTCCTCCACTCCACCTCTGCTCCACTCCATCTCCTCCTCTCCTCCACTCCATCTTCCCTTCTCTCCTCCACCATACTACCCTCCTCCTCTCTGGCGACCTCCTCCTCCTCCTCTCCGGCGACCTCCTCCTCCTCTCTGGCGACCTCCTCCTCCTCTCCGGCGACCTCCTCCTCCTCTCCGGCGACCTCCTCCTCCCTCCTCTCCTCTCCTCCCCTCCCCTCCCCTCACGGTTTCTCCTCCCTCCTCTCCGGTGAGCTCCTCCTCCCCCCTCTCCGGTGAGCTCCTCCTCCCTCCTCTCCGGTGAGCTCCTCCTCCCTCCTCTCCTCCCATTCCCTCATGGTTTCTCCTTCCTCCTCTCCGATGCTTCGATGAACTCCTCTCCGGCGACCTCCTCCTCTCCGGCGATGTAGACGAGCGCCTCTCCGGTGACCTCCTCCTCCTCTCCGGCGAACTCCTCTCCGGCAAAAGAAAACGGCAAAAGAACATACAAGATCCAAAAACAGGAACAAAATTTGAAATAATATCGTGCCAAAAAACGAGCAAAAAAACGAGCAAAAAATGGGCAAAAAAAATCACGATCCAGATCCAAATTCAAAATTCAATAATAGAAATGGCGCACGGTGGGGGTTAGACGGTGCGCCACTACTATTTTCCCGCCTTCAAAATTCAAAAATACTAATGGCGCACCGTGGCTTATACTAATGGCGCACTGTGGCCTATACTAATGGCGCACCAGTGGTGCGCTATTAGTAAAAAAATACTAGTGGGGTGATACTAATGGCGCACCAGTGATGCGCCATTAGTAGGCAAAACTGGTGCGCCATTAGTAGCCCTTTTCCTAGTAGTGTAGAAGTGGAAGCGTATCAACAAGGACCCAAATGTCCATATTCTCTTCGTCGATGCCATCTTCAGGATCACCAAGATCGAAGGTGACATACATATCCTCCTGAAAATCATACGCTTTGCACAACGCTTCCCAATTCGAGCAACCAAAATGGGATATGCTCTCCGAGTTGTATAGCTTTACAGCAAAATCATAACCATGATGGGTCCTGAGATGACCTATCTTTTTCTCCATATTTTCATGATCTTCGAAATTCAGATGCTCCAAGACATAGCGTCTTGTAGGGCATGGGATAAACTAGTCGAATTGTAAAAGATGGAAATTACACGTTGAAGAAGCAGAAGTCATGCTTAATTACGAAAAAAGACTTGTCGTTGCGTACCGTTTCAACATCGAAGGTATCATCAAGCTTAACACTGAAGCGTCGACCGTCTTCTAGTTGAGGCATGTCACACAGACCCCAGTCGTCGCCGCAGTAGTCGCACTCCCGGATCCTATCGTCATCGTCAGACATTTCCTATGTTCATAATTCAAAGATTAAACTTCTAAAATTCAATATGTGTAGTACAAAAACTAAATTAGATCATTATTATTCATCACGGGTTGATTGTTGGTATGTCAAGTCTTTTCTTGAAAACTCTCATCTCATGTGGTGTATATGGTGGACACGATCCCTCATAGTTATTTCAACTGTCGGTGATGGTAGCTCCTCCCTTCATTCCTGAGTGCATTATACAAAAATGTCTAGCACACGGGAACGAAGGAGAAGCGACCCCCGTGACAACATCCGGGATTCTTCATCCTCCCTCATATATGGTGGACACATTCCCTCATCGATTTTTTGACCGTTAGTGATGGTCGTTACTCCTCCTTCCCCTAGTGCATAACAAAGGTCTAGCACAAGGAGAAGAAGGGGAAATGACCCCCACGACAACAGTCGGCATTCTTCTTCTCTCATATATGGTGGATACTTTCTCCCTCACAATTTTTGACTGTCATGTATGGAGCCTTGACAGACTTAAGGTCAACCCTAAATGTTGTTTAATTATCTTTCTTGAAAATCAGGGCAACTCAATATTTCCTACTTATTCTAGCACAAGTCATGCCAAAATTCACAGAATAATCTGACATGACCTTTGATAAAAAGGACATATTAGGCTCCTAAAATTTGTGGAAATTAATCAACACTCCGGCAAAACATAGGCCACTTGGAGGTGTTCCCTGCAAACATAGGCCACATGGGCAAGCACTAGTAGTACACAACAGTACATATCGGATGTCTAAATCTCCATCATATTTGAAAGACCAACATTGAAAATTTTCTATTCCATGGAAATAATCTACATTCTATTGTATTGAAAAAGCAATAAAAACTAGCTTCATCACATTGTCACAGCTACTCATCTACTACTCTACTACATCTATCAAACATCTACATCATAATCCACATGGGGATTTGGTTGGTCTCACCTCGAGGTCGGAGGGGGTCGGGGACGGGGACGACAGGGGCCGGGATGATGCAGGGGCTCCTTGATTTCTGCAAAAACAAAATATAAGAAAAAACATTATTATCCTCATTTTAGGACTTAGTGAAACCCTATGTCTAAAACAGAAACAAAATTTATAAAACCTAGTTCTAACCCTAATAATTTGTACCGCCCATCTTTCCATCCATTTGTCTAAACCTAGTTCTAACCCTAAAAAATTGTAAAACCTTGTTCTAACCCTAAAAATTGAAAAGACCTATACATTTACTAAAAATACCCTAGTTCTATCCCTAACATCTATCCATCCATCCATCTATATATATATATATATATCCATCCATACATCTATATATATATATATCCATCCATCCATCCATCTATCCATCCATTTGTCTATCTATGCAATATATCAAAAATACCATAGTTCTAACCATCTATCTATCCATTCATCTATCTATCCATCTGTCTATGCACCGCAGGAGGGATCAGAGGGAGGGAGAGGGTCAGAGGGAGAGGACTAGGAGGGAGAGAGAGATGGAGTGAGAGGGGGCAGGGAGGGAGAAGGGAGAGGGATGGAGGGAGAGGCAGGGTTCGAGGGAGGAAGGGAGAAGGGAGGTATGGAAGGAGAAGGGAGTGAGGGAGACATACGGGGCGACAGCGGGCGGCGGGCGACGGTGGCGGTGCGACAACGGCAGCGGGCGGCGGCAGCGGGGTTTAGATGATGAAAGTGTGGGAAGGGAGAGTGATCGGGACGGCGGGGGGAGGATAAGGTAGCATAGACAGTAGCGTTGGCTGCTCGCCAGCGCTACTGCTAAGTTGGGCCCACCGTGCAGACTTAGCATTAGCGGTGGGCTGGTGGCCCAGTGCTACTGCTATGTCCCTAGTAGTAGAACTGGTCACTGCCAGTGGCCATGGGACCACTTAGCAGTAGCGCTGCCAGGTGGCCCAGCGCTACTGCTACTTTGGTACCTGTAGCGCTTGCTGTCAACCAGCGCTACTACTAAGTGGGAGTAGCGCTGGCCCCATAACCAGTACTACTACTAAATTTCTATATATAAGCTTTCTCCTAGTAGTGCCACCGCACCTCTACCTTTGTGTGCAGACATGTGGGCCAGCTGAACTACGACGACCATCAAGTTTCTACCACAGCCACACGCGATTCCCACGACGCCGCTCGAACCCATGACACCAGATGTCCCTCGACCTGTGCCTCACTCCTCTCGGGCCCACTGCCCCTCTGCGTTTGTGAGAATGACATGTGGGATAGCCATCTGTAGGGTCCACATGTCATTGACATAAAGGCAGGTGTAGTAAGCCGCTGAAGCTCAGTCCTGTGGGCCTCGAGAGGGAAGTCTAACTCTTCGCCAGCCCTTGTGGTGCTCCTGCTATACGAACTCATGCCAAACTCGAAATTTGTTTCTTACTACTGCCAATGTGGCAGCCCGTGCGTTGCAATGGATCCAAAGTAGTAGAATAATACTTGTTCACAAACTTGAAATCTAAACACTCTTGTTTTGATATACATATATCATTAAAAAACTATGCTTCACCCAAGACATATTCCCCGGGCTGTTTTTAATGAGGTGAGGGAGGGGTGTGGCTGGTTTCAAGATAATAATAGATTTTTAAAACATTGGAGCAGATTTATTTCTATCATTTTGTAGCATGGCACGGCATCCGGTGCACCTAAGCATCTAGAAAAAAGTGGTGTGCACTCTAAAGATATTTACGTGCTCCCATTTAGTATAATGCACTCCAAATACATTGTATATTTATTATTCTCTAGCCTTTCCTAGTCATGCAACCATGCCACATAAGCTAGTCATGCATGCAATCCATAAATTGTAATATACTTGTGTTACTCTCAAGCATGCAATGCCGCCACATCATCTATTCATGCCTGTTAGTCATAGATTGTTTTTTGCGTTAGTCTTGATCCTTCACATTTTGGTAGAGGTATTATTAATCCAAATATTAATGTTCCATACAACTAAACTCCAAAGGTCCACCGGAGCCGAGGCAAAGGACGTACAACAGGGGCGGTGCAGGCATCTTCGTAGGAGGAGGTGAGCTCAAAGGATAATCTTGCATGCCCGCCGGCACCTGCATATCGGTGTAGGACTCCTGAGCACCCACTGGAGCTCGCGCTCCTGAGCGGAGGAGTCACAGGAATTTCCTAAACCACGATGGGCACCAAGCAATACTCCTCGTAGCCGAGGGCGTCATGCTCACGTCCCGACTCATGGGGTATTGTCTGGAGCACGCGCTCGATCATCTCATGAGCCATGAGGATGCCATGATTGCGGTTGTGTTGTTGGAGCACATGCTCGTGCGCCTGAGGGGCAAGGATGCGATGTTTGCGGGCATGCTGCCGGAGCCCGCGCTCGTCCAAGTCATGAGCGGCGGCGATGCGATGTTCGCGGGCGTGCTCTTGTCCATGTCGAGAGCAGTGAGATGCGATGCTCACGGGATTGCTGCTGGAGAACGCTCTCATCCACATTGTGACCTCCTCGTGACCGACCAGGGCATGCTGTTGGAGCACAGCTACCCCTCGTGGCCGACGAGGGCCAGCCACTAGATCACACCATCCTCCGCATGGCCAGTCAGCGTGCATTACTCGTGGCCGTCAAGGGCGTGCTCCACCTCAGTGATGTCGGAGACTCCGCCCTCTTCCCATGACGCAACGATGTCCACTTTAGCAATGGCTGCATGCTCTAGTGGGTGTTGTGTCTATATGGGAGCTTCGAGCTACAATACCAGTGGAGGCGGGGGTTGACCTTTTTGATGTTTCCCATGGTCTGAGGAAAAAATAGCATCTCAAGTAGCACAATATGTTGGAACATGTCAGAGGAAGGCTGGCAGGAGTAGTACAACAAACATCACATGCGCACCATAATTTGTGTGAAATGGGTCTTTGTGTATGTACGAGTAGTACATCCATATCATGGACATTCATGCATGCAACAAACATTTGTGTGCATGATTTCACCCTATTTTCATATTCTGTTTGTGAGTGGATTTGATTTTTGTAATCAGAGCTCATTTTTTTAGTTGGTTTCAATTTAGACTATGCATGTATTATTGCGAGAGATAGATATAGAGAGAATATTTGTGTGACAAAGAGGGGGGAGGGGGCAGCGATACCTAACGAGAGAGGGACATATGCGTGTTCGAAAGACTATGTGTGTGTAAAGAGGAGTGTCCGAAAGGGAGAGAGAGGGTTTGTGCGTGCGTGTGTGTGTGTGTGTTAGAGATAGATAGATAGATAGATAGATAGATAGATAGATAGATAGATAGATAGATAGATAGATAGATAGAGAGGGAGAGAGAGGGGTGTGTAACATCGGGATCGACAAGGTTACGAAGTTGGGGATATGGGAGAGCGATAGTGAGTGTGCGATGAAGGGACACACAGACATCATCTGCTTGCCTGTGAGAGAGTTAGATAGACCTCGACAACATGACTAGCTAGGGGGTATAAGGTTATGTGTGGTAGAAAGAGAGAGTCGAGAGATAGATGCATTCTTGTTTGTTGCCGGGAGACCTGACTACATAGATGGGGGTAGCAAGAAGAACAGAATGGTGGTGTGGCATTTTTTATGGGATGGGAGAGACACCAAGAGACACGCATCGTGCGGAGAGGTGTGTGTGTGTGTTTCGAGGGCGAGAGAGAGGGAGGCTTGAACCTGGATAATTAGATGGATGCTCATCTGTATGTTATAGGGAAGGAATTGTTTAGGTGGTAGTCTTATGATGGCGACCTAATCTTTTAATGAGAGTGGGGATAAGTATTGATTTGGTGGATTTTAACATTGACGATCCAGCTATATCGTACCCAGTGATACAAATCAACAATCGTTACTAAACCAATCTTCGATGGTCGATGATCTTGTCGTATGCACAAATCAACCTGAATAGCGAGATGGAGTTCCTCCAAGCAACCAAAGGACCGGCTAGAACTAAGATAATGCAATCTTAATTGCTAGTATGAATTAATTATGGATAATGGTGGGGTTGCTAGTTTAGGATCTGAACAAGGTGGTAGTCCTACACACCACGCAAATGCAAATTATAGCGAAGAAAAACAATGTGTACACAACAACGTGAGTTCTAACCTAGAAAAAAGTTAGTAGCCTTATCTATGTTTTTTATTTGTATAGTTATATCTATATCTATTCCACTCCCTCCATTTGCAATTTACTCCTTACATAGCTTTGACTGCAGCCAACTTTTATAAAGCTTGACCAAATTTGGTGAAAACAATATGAACATTTACACTAACAAATTTACATGATGTGGAAATAAAAGCAAAGATGAATCGAATGATATATATTTGGTGGTGTATATATATGTTAATACATTTTTCTACAAACTTGTTGAAAGTATACAAAGTTTGACTTTAGAGAAACCCAATATGCGGTATTATGTATTATATATTCTAAATTCATTATTTTTATGCAGCCAATGCGTGTATTTGCACGTACACGATATAAACCGTTGATTGATGTTGATACAATGGTCCAGGTGCCTATGATTCGGATCTACCATAACCTAATTGTACCCATACATGCTCTTCTCGAACGAGTAGCACAACAGTGTGATCGATCCACACAAGAAGCTCTCAATAAGACCTCCAGATGTGCCACGTGGCTTCATGGGAGCTCCCCACATCATATTATTCATACTACGTTAACTGAAGAAAAAAAGATAAATCACCCAAAACAAGATCTTCCTATTTTTTCTTCCTACAATGTCGTGTCGTGCACCTACCTAGTTGTATAGTGGTAGTAGTAGTACAAACTTCGTAGTAGGAGTAGTATGGAGTGCTCCTACTCTATAAACAAGTCCCATCTGACACCAAGTTTCTTGTCTTATGTGCTACAGATAGATCTTCCCCTCCTCATTTCTGTTTTCCAACACGGTGGGTGTTGTGCGGTTTGCCGTTAGTTGGTTTTCTTAACTGCGGTCTATTACGTCAATTTTGCATCATGCTTTTATATCGATATTTATTGCATTATGGGCTGTTATTACACACTATGTCACAATACTTATGCCTATTCTCTCTTATTTTACAAGGTTTACATGAAGAGGGGGAATGCCGGCGGCTAGAATTGTGGGCTGGAAAAGGAGCAAATATTAGAGACCTATTATGCACATCTCCAAAACTCCTGAAACTTCACGGGAGCACGTTTCAGAATATATAAAAAATATTGGGTGAAAGAAGTACCAGAGGGGGGCCACCAACCGTCCATGAGGGTGGGGGTGTGCCCTACCCCCTGGGTGCGCCCCTGCCTCGTGGGCCCCCTGGTGGCCCTCCGATGCCCATCTTTGGCTATATGGAGTCTTTCATCGAGGAAAAAATCATAAGCCAGCTCACGGGATGAAACTCCGCCGCCACGAGGCGGAACCTTGGCGGAACCAATCTAGGGCTCCGGCGGAGCTGTTCTGCCGGGGAAACTTCCCTCCGGGAGGGGGAAATCATCACCATCGTCATCACCAACGATCCTCTCATAGGGAGGGGGTTAATCTTCATCAACATCTTCACTAGAACCATCTCATCTCAAACCCTAGTTCATCTCTTGTATCCAATCTTTGTATCCAAACATCAGATTGGTACCTATGGGTTGCTAGTACTGTTGATTACTCCTTGTATTTGATGCTAGTTGGTTTAACTGGTGGAAGATCATATGTTCAGATCCATTATGCATATTAATACCCCTCTGATTATGAACATGAATATGCTTTGTGAGTAGTTACGTTTGTTCCTGAGAACATGGGAGAAGTCTTGCTATAAGTAGTCATGTGAATTTGGTATTCGTTCGATATTTTGATGAGATGTATGTTGTCATCCCTCTAGTGGTGTCATGTGAACGTCGACTACATGACACTTCACCATTATTTGGGCCTAGAGGGAGGCATTGGGAAGTAATAAGTAGCTAGATGATGGGTTGCTAGAGTGACATAAGCTTAAACCCTAGTTTATGTGTCACTACTAGAAAAAGGCCTGTTAGTGGCGCACCTATTTTTGCCATTAATGGCGCACTATAGGTGCACCACTATTACCACACCACTAGTAACAAATACTAATGGCGCACCTCTAGTGCGCCATTAGTATTGCAGGTAACAGTGGCGCACCTTGTAGTGCGCCATTACTATTGCTACAGGTGCGCCACTGGTAACTTTTTTTTAATTTTTTTGATTTTATTTTATTTTGAAGGGCGGGAAAATAGTAGTGGCGGACCGTCTAACCCCCACCGTGTGCCATTGCTATTTTTGAATTTTGAATTTCGATCTGGATCAAGATCTGGCTCATTTTTTGGCTTGTTTTTTTGCTTGTTTTTTTTGCTTGAATTTTTTTCAAATTTCGTTCTCGACCTGGATCTGGTACGTTCTTTGTGCCAAGGATCTCCACATGTGGCTGGAAGTAGAGGAGGGAGGATAGGAGGGAGGAGGAGGATGGAGAGAGGAGAGGAGGGGGGAGAGAGGAGAGAGGGAGGAGGAGGAGGGAGGAGAGACCATGAGGAGGAGGGAGGAGGAGGTTGTCGGAAAGCCATGAGGAGGAGGAGGAGGAGGTCACCGGAGAGGAGGAGGAGGAGGAGGAGGAGGTTGCCGGAGAGCCGTGAGGAGGAGGAGGAGGTCACCGGAGAGGAGGAGGAGGAGGAGGTCGCCGGAGAGCCGTGAGGAGGAGGAGGAGGAGGTTGCCAGAGAGCCGTGAGGAGGAGGAGGTCGTCGGAGAGCCGTGAGGAGGAGGGAGGGGCATGGAGGAGGGGAGGAGGAAGAACAGGTAGGTAGAAAAGGGAAGAAGTGATGGAGGGGAGGAGGAAGAGGTAGTATATATATAGTGGTTGTGGCGTTACAGACTTAGTAGTGGCACACCATGGGTGTGGTGCGCCATTACTAGTTTTGAAATTTCAAAACTAGTAATGGCGCACCACACCCATGGTGCGCCACTACTAACTTTGTTTATTTTTTTGAATTTGGAAGGCGGGAAAATTACTAATGGCGCACCACACCCACGGTGCGCCACTACTAAATTTTTTTGCCTCGTCACTTTTTCTGTTAGGTTTTTTAGGATTCAAGAAAATCGAATACGGGCGTAGCCCGTCAAATTCTGATGTAACTTTTCGAGTAGATGATTTTTCATATAAAAAACTTTTTCATTGGAGGTCGTATGCAAAAGTTACGGCCATTTTACCGAAACACGGCAGCCTTTTGCAAAAAAATTGAAAACTCAAGTTTGTTAATTTCAATAACAACTAGAACACATAACACATGGGCATCTATTATTTTGAATCTTTTTTGAATCTTTTAAGATTTTTTTTATTTTTTAAAAAAACTAAAAGGCGATCCAGGGGGTGTTTGTGTGTGTGAGACATTAGTAATGGCGCACTCTCCCTGGTGCGCCATTACTAACCTCTCTCACACACGCAGGCACACCCCCACCAGACATAGCAATGGCGCACCACACCTAGGTGCGCCACTCCTATGTAGCATAGCAGTGGCGCACCTAGGTGTGGTGTGCCATTGCTATGTCTGGTGGGGGGGATGGAACAAAAAAATAGCAATGGCGCACTGCTCATGTGGTGCGCCATTAGTAAAAACATAGCAATGACGCACCTGATTCTGGTGCGCCACTAGTAGAGATATTGGGGATAAGCCTTTTTCTAGTAGTGTTGCTTCGTAAGGGGCTGATTTGGATCCATATTTTTCATGCTATGGTTAGGTTTACCTTAATACTTCTGTTGTAGTTGCGGATGCTTGCAATAGGGATTAATCATAAGTGGGATGCTTGTCCAAGTAAGGGCGGTACCCAAGCACCTGTCCACCCACATATCAAATTATCAAAGTACCGAATGCGAATAATACGAATGTGATGAAAACTAGCTTGACGATAATTCTCATGTGTCCTCGGGAGTGCTTTCCTTTATATAAGAGTTTGTCCAGGCTTGTCCTTTGCTACAAAAAGGATTGGGCCACCTTGCTGCACCTTATTTACTTTTGCTATTTGTTACTTTTTACAAATTACCTTATCACAAAACTATGTGTTACCGATAATTTCAGTGCTTGCAGAGAATACCTTGCTGAAAACCGCTTATCATTTCCTTCTGCTCCTCGTTGGGTTCGACACTCTTACTTATCGAAAAGGCTACGATAGATCCCCTACACTTGTGGGTCATCATGGTCCCACATGAAAGTGAAAATGCTAGTGTAAGTGCATCTAGTGCCCCTTAGTGATTTTGGTGTATTGAAGACTTATAGGTTATGGGACTAATGAGTTTGTGAGTGTACACAGGTCTATAACTCTATGAGGAGTTTGATATTTACGATGAAAGTCGACCCCTAAAAATGAATGTCTTCAGCTGAATACTTTGATTTTCTTGAAGACTTTGAAAGTGAAGAATTTGGTGTGACCGTGAAGACTTGATATTCATGCGAGGATTATGAAGCGTGAAGACTTTTGCTTTCATAGTTTCATTTTCTCTTTCTTGATTCATAGGAAACACTATACTATTAAAGGGGGTCAGGGTAAAACTAAGGAAAAGTTTCCTAGTGATACTCATCTCAAAATCCTACAACTACCCAATCCTTTTGAGTGAAGCCATTGGAAATCTCATATAGTTCAGTCAATTTCTTCAGTGATAGAGACGAAGATCTTCTGGTCTCTGAGGAATTTGTTTTGACTGAGGAATTAGGAATTCGTCAGTGCGGATTGCCTACAAGTGAGGAACATGATAGTCCTGAGGAATTTGATAGTCAAATTTCCGACCGTTGCTGTGCTATGCGCCAGCTTTCCCAAAATATCTTCCCACCTAACGGTCATATCATTGAAGGGCATTTATGTCTTATCATGTCGGGCTGCTCCCTAGGTTATAAATAGCCGCCCCTACAACCACTAGTTGGTTGGCTGCTCCGAGAGAAACTGACACTTGTCATTGAGAGCATCCCATCCTCCGAGGACTTTGAGCGAAAATCATCAAGTGAGGACAACCCAAACCCAAACACCTACAAACCCAAAGTGATTGATCATCACTGAAGAGATTGTTCCTGTGTGGAACCGACACTTACAGACTGTTAGGTGTCGTGGTCTAGAGCATCCAAGAGGAAATTGTGGATTACCGAGTGACCGAGTCTGTAAAGGTTTGGAAGTCATCTGAAGACTTACCACGAGTGATCGCGAGGTCTGTGTGACCTTAGCTCAAGGAGGACACGCTGAGGGCTGTGCTGTGTGTTGATACATCTCCAACGCATCTATAATTTTTTATTGTTCCATGCTATTATATTATCCATCTTGGATGTTTTATATGCATTTATATGCTATTTTATATGATTTTTGGGACTAACCTTTTAACCTAGAGCCTAGTGCCAGTTTCTGTTTTTTCCTTGTTTTTGAGTTTTACAGAAAAGGAATACCAAACAGAGTCCAATTGACGTGCCAATTTTTGATGTTTTTTTATGGACCAAAAGAAGCCCCCATATTAAAAGAGTTGGGCCAGAAGGGTCCCGACCCATCCACGAGGGTGGAGGGCACGCCGTACCCCTGGGCTCACCCCCCTATCTCGTGGATTACTCGGAGACCCCCCTGAAGTGAGACCCACGCCAAAAATTCCTATAAATACAGAAACCCCTGAAAAGAAACCTAGATCGGGAGTTCCGCTGCCGCAAGCCTCTATAGCCACCAAAAACCAATCGGGACCCTATTCTAGCACCCTGCCGGAGGGGGAATCATCACCGGTGGCCATCTTCATCATACCGACGCTCTCCATGACGAGGAGGGAGTAGTTCACCCTCGGGGCTGAGGGTATGTACTAGTAGCTATGTGTTTGATCTCTCTCTCTCTCATGTTCTTGATATGGAACGATCTTGATTTACCACGAGCTTGGCTATTATAGTTGGATCTTATGATGTTTCTCCCCATCTATCTCCTTGTGATGAATAAAGTTTTCCCTTTGAAGTTATCTTATCGGATTGAGTCTTTAAGGATTTGAGAACACTTGATGTATGTCTTGCATGTGCTTATCTATGGCGACAATGGGATATTCACGTGATCCACTTGATGTATTTTTGGTGATCAACTTGCGAGTTCTGTGACCTTGTGAACTTATGCATAGGGGTTGGCACACGTTTTCGTCTTGACTCTCCGGTAGAAACTTTGGGGCACTCTTTGAAGTTCTTTGTGTTGGTTGAATAGATGAATCTAAGATTGTGTGATGCATATCGTATAATCATACCCGCGGATACTTGAGGTGACATTGGAGTATCTAGGTGGCATTAGGGTTTTGGTTGATATGTGTCTTAAGGTGTTATTTTACTATGAACTCTAGGGCTATTTGTGACACTTATATGAATAGCCCAATGAATTGATCGAAAAGAATAACTTTGAGGTGGTTTCGTACCCTACAATAATCTCTTCGTTTGTTCTCCGCTATTAGTGACTTTGGAGTGACTCTTTGTTGCATGTTGAGGGATTGTTATATGATCTAATTATGTTATCCTTGTTTAGAGAACTTGCACTAGTGAAAGTATGAACCCTAGGCCTTGCTTTGAAGCATTGCAATACCGTTTGTGCTCACTTTTATCATTGGCTACCTTGCTGTTTTTATATTTACAGATTACAAAAACCTATATCTACCATCCATATTGCACTTGTATCACCATCTCTTCGCCAAACTAGTGCACTTATACAATTTACCATTGTATTGGGTGTGTTGGGGACACAAGAGACTCTTTGCTATTTGGTTGCAGGGTTGTTTGAGAGAGACCATCTTCATCCTACGCCTCCCACGGATTGATAAACCTTAGGTCATCCACTTGAGGGAAATTTGCTACTATCCTACAAACCTCTGCACTTGGAGGCCCAACAACGTATATAAGAAGAAGGTTGTGTAGTAGACATCAAGCTCTTTTCTGGCGCCGTTGCCGGGGAGGTTAGTGCTTGAACGTATATCTTTAGATCTTGCAATCGAATCTTTTAGTTTCTTGTTTTATCACTAGTTTAGTTTATAAAAGAAAATGACAAAAAATGGAATTGAGGTTGCCTCATATGCTTCATCTTTTTAATGTCTTTCATGAAAATAAGGATTCCGATGATTGTGCCAAAGTGTTAGAAGAAGAATGCATTAAAATATTTGGCACTAAATCTTTGAATGATGAGCATGATTGCAATGTTGTTAGTATGAGTTATTTAAATATCTATGATGCCAATGATATGCAAAGCCGCAAGCTTGGGGATGCTATGTTTGATGAAGATGATATTTTCTCCCCCCCCCCCAAGTTTTGATGAGCAAATTTATTATGATGAAAGCATGCCACCTATCTATGATGATTATTGTGATGACACGTTGTCGGATTTCGGGTTCCGGCAGAACCCTTGAGGTTCGAACACTGGGGTGCCCACGAAGATCTCTCCCCCTCTCTAGCTCACACACTCTACGATCTCACAGCGTAGCTCGAGGGACCCAAAGAACACGAGGCACAAGATTTATACTGGTTCGGGCCACCGTTGTGGTGTAATACCCTACTCCAGTGTGGTGTGGTGGATTGCCTCTTGGGCTGATGATAAACAGTTACAAGGGAAGAACAACCTCCTAAGGAGAGGTGTTCTTGTGCGTGGTGAACTTGTGTGGTTCGGGATGATATCCTCCCTTCTTTGGTGGTGGCCAGTCCTACTTATAGAGGCCCTGGTCCTCTTCCCAAATATTGAGCGGGAAGGGATCCCACAACAGCCAAATTCGAAGGGAGACAACTAGTACAAGCTATGCTGACAGAAGTGGTCTTCTCCTGCCAAAGACTCTAGTGGTGACGCCGCCTTGGGCTCCATGGTGATCTTCGTCTTGCCGTCCTGCTGGTCTTGGTCTTGTTGCACCGATATGGAAATATTTGCCTGATGCCTCGGGACTCCTCGCCTGTGCTTGCCCCTTTAGAACCAAAGAGGAAACGAGGACACTGCGCGCTGGCGCATGCCTGGTTCCGGTCGTCATGGCTTGCGTCACAGGAACCTCACGAGGTGCCCCTCGCCTTGATCTCTCCGCCCCTCACAAGCCAGCCTCGTGAGGCCACCCTGAGGAGGTCTTGCGTAGCCCGCCTCGCAAGGCTTGGCCCCTCGCGAGGGTCTTGAATGTTTGCTGGTGAGGATGGGCCGTACGGGGCCGCCAGTGGAGCCACGCTGCGGGCCGCAGGCAGGCAAGTCTGGGGACCCCCGTTCCTAGAACGCTGACAGTAGCCCCCGGGCCCAAGGTGCGCTCAGGCTTGGCTTCGAGGCGAAGCCAAAGGGCAAGCACGGAGTGCCGCGGGCCCCATCAGCCTGCGGCCACAGTTGACGCGTGGTGACTGATTGGGCGTGGGCGTCTCCGCTTCCCCACGCAGCTTCGGCATCTTCCCGACTAACAAAAGGCCGGTGCGGGGAACACTCGCCTTCATTGCCTTCCTTCGCCTTGCTCCAGATCCCCTCTCTTGCCCCTTTCTTCCGAAATATCTATATCTGCTCTGATCTCCTCCCAAGCTTCCGACCAATGGCGCGCCGAAAGACCAAGGTTGACTCGCCGCCCGCGTGGTACGAGCCGGGCCTGGAGGCGCCCAATGTCTCGGCGAAAATCCTCGCCGTCACGCGACTGCTGGCGGCGGGGGAGAACAACGAGAAGGGGGAGACCGCGTTCCGGGCTGGCTGCGCCGTGCCCGAAGCTCCGAAGAGCTCCTTCTACCCCTTCTTCATGAGCAACGTCATCGCCGGTCTCGTTCCCCCCTTCTCCGACTTCTTCTATGCGGTCCTCCGGCACTACGGGTTACAGGCTCTTCATCTACATCCCAACTCCGTTCTTCTCTTTTCTATATTTTCCTTCTACTATGAGGCGTACCTCGGGGTGATGTTGTCCGTGGCACTGCTGCACCACTTCTTCTACCTCCGGATCAACAAAGGCCACACCACGGGGTGCGCCAACTTCATCGCAGCCGGCAAGGCCAACGCGATTTTGAAGACCGGGAAGAAGGCCGAGGGCTTCAGGAGCAAGTGGGTTATGATGGATGCCAAGTGTGTCCATCCACGGCTGAAGCTGCTGACGGAGATGCCCCGGCCTAATGAGGGGTGGTCCTGTGCGAAGCTTACTGACGACCGGGCAAAGTTGGTGCTGGAGAAGATGAACGCCAACCTGAGGTCGGGTAGCGCGAAGGCGGCGAAACTGACGGGGGCCATGCTCCTGAAGGAATTCTTAGCGCAGCGGGTGGCTCCCCTCCATGCGCGGACGCACCCCTGTGGACGCTTGTGGATGGAGAAGACAAGCTCCGCTTGAGCCCGAAGGCCTTGTCCAACGAGGAGCTGGTCGTGGCCCTCCGTCTCCTGGTCGGAGACGACCAAGAGTATCCGCCAAATCCCCACGCTCCCTTGTTTCTCCGAATGGACGGAGCACAGGTTGTGGCTGCCATGCCCACCTTTGACGGGCGCGGCCTGGTGCCGCCAGCGGCTTCTAAGGTTCCTGTGGCGACGGTGACGGTGGACGTATCTTCTGGTGATTCCCGCAGGGACAGAGAGGAGGAGGAGGAGGACGACGATCGCGACCTAGAGGCAGCCCCCGAGGCGATGGGGGAGACCTCCCCCTTGCGCAAGGCCGACATCCTCCGCCTCCTGCCTAACAACGATGGCGAGGATGATACCCTCCCGGAGAAGGAGGAGCCACCCGTGGTTCCGACGAAGAGCAGGTCGGCACTGCTTTCCCGGGACGACGCCCCTGCTTCATCATCGCCTAGAGCTGCTTCCGGCCTAACTTCTTCCCCTGCTTCTGCTCCCCGAGCAGGCGCGCCCGTGCCTCTGGTCGTGAAGCTCTCTGGCTTCAAGCTCCCGAAGCGAAGGGACTATGCCGCGGTGGACCAGTAAGTGTTGTCGTCCCGCCATGTCCTTGCTTCTGATGCTTGCCTCTAACTCTTCTTCTTCGTTGTGCAACTAGGCCGACGCCCGCGATGAAGAGGAGAAGGGAGGGCGAGGTGGTACTGCTTGAGCCCAGATCGCCTCCTGCGGCCGCACCCTTCTCCATGAGTAAGGGTGGAGATGGCGCTCGTGCTTCTCCATCCCGATCATCCTCGCGAGGCTGGGTGGAGCATCCTCAGGAGAAGTCAGCCCCCGAGGCCCCGCTGGTTCCGGAGGTGCCAACGTCCGGCTCAGGTGTAGTGGTCCCAGAGGCTCAGGAGCCTCCTGCCTCCCAGGCCATGGTGACGACGATGCCTCTTCCTCCTCCTTCTGCCGTGTTGCTGCCCCCAGGTTCCTCGGCATCTCCTGACGTCTTGGAGCGGGCTCTTTCTACGGTGGCCCTACTGCGAGAAGACCTTCAAGGCGCCGACCGTCGCCTGGTGGCCAGACGCCTGGAATTGGTCTCCGGCTGGCTACATTCCGATGAGTCCGTCCAGGCGACTCTGAGCCAAGCTGCTACTAACTCCGAGAAGGACAGGGAGGTCGTCGCCCAGGCTGTGGTCGACCGTGAGGTGGCACTGAAGGATGCCAAGGCCGCCCAGGACCGATGCTGGTCGCTGGCGGCCGAGCTGGAGACCGTGCGGAGGGAGCACGCGGAGGAAGTCCGAGGCCACAAGGCGGAAGAGGAGGAGATGAAAGCCCGAGAGGACGCTATCAAGGAACGCGACACCGAACTGGAGCAGTTGGCGAAGGCGCAGGCCGCAGAGCGCGGCCGGCTGGAGGAGCTGGAGCAAAAGCTGAAGGCGGAGAAGGTCGAGCTTGACGCCAAGGCGAAAGTCCTAACTGAGGACCGCGCGGCCTTCCAGCTCCTGGAGGAGAAGACTCGGACGGTGCTGAAGTCGCTCTACAAGAAGGGCTTGGAGGAGCCGCTGGTTACCGGCGACGAGGGCCCCAACCAGCTGATTCCTTTCCTGGTTGATGCGCTTGAGGACGTCGTGAGCGGCATCGGTCCCATGGCGGAGGGAAAAGCCCGCGTTCTCTCCTTAGCCGCGCTGATGTGCGTCTTCAGCCACCTCTACCTTCGCGATCCCTCCGCCCGCCTTGACGAGCTGTTGGAGCCTGTGAAAGACGAGCATTACGAGGCCACCGCTGCAGCTGTCAAGGGTCAGGTGGAGGCCCTGCTGAAGAGGTTCTGCGCCTTCGCTCCCGCGCCGTCGACCGGCAGTGCTACCGATCCTGCAACTCTGGGCGGTGGTGCAGGTGAAGGCGACGCCGTTGGAGAAGAAGCATCCCTTGCCAGCGGCGGTGGCGTCCAGGGATGATGTGGCGGCCTGTTGGCGGCTCCTTTCTTGTTTTAACTTCTGCAATATGCACCATGCCTCATGGAGGCGTTAAACTCTCGTTTGATTTCAGCAGAACAATATGTCCTGTAATATTTGCTTTGAAATTCTGTGATTTCCTTTCTATTTGCTTTATGTTCTACGTCGGCAGGGCCCGACCCTGCGCATACCTCAGCCGCCGTTGGGCCACCGGATCACCAGGACAGACCAAGGAGTGAGGGGCGACGTGATCAGTTAGGCTCCTAAGTCGCGATGGTCATGAGTCCCCCTTGACGCGCAAACAACTTATAAAAAGGAGATCCGGGAGTAGGTATAGTGTTCTACGTCGGCAGGGCCCAACCCCGCGCATACCTCAGCCACCATTGGGCCGACCGGATCACCAGGACGGACCAAGGAGTGAGGGGCTACGTGATCAGTTAGGCTCCTGAGTCGCGATGCTCAGGAGTCCCCCTTGACGTTCAAACGACCTTCGTACCTTAGCTCCGCTAGGGAGGCCGCACGACGACCAGGTGCGTGGGACCTGGCAGGGTGGCGTACACTTGGGCGTGACCCGAGCGCAACCCCCGTGCCCAGCCCCCTCGCGCGGCTCTCCCGAGGGGAGGCGTTGCGATGAGGCCAGACACCGAGCCCGGAGGCTCCCTGAGGTTGATACGGCCGTGAGGTCGCCCTCAGTTGTTTATCACCAGGACGGACCATGGCACTTCTGCACTTGCACGGGCATAGCCACTCCTCGGCAATGTCGACTGCCAGCGCGGAGCATGGTGCTTCCACTGGTACGTGGGAGGGGGCTCCTCTGAGTGGAGCCCCCGAGGCGTGTACAGCCCCGCCCTGACACGTGTCTTGCACGGCAGGGCTAGACGAGGTGTATCTGGGCACCCGTGAGCCAGCGCGGGACTCACGAGTCCTACCTCAAGGCGGGTTGCGCCTGGTCTTGATTCTTGATGGTTGTGGCGTTCCTGTGAGATAGTTAGACAACCCGCGCCGAGTGGATTTCCTGAGGCTCTCGGACAAGAAGTCCAATCACCAACGATCCCAGGAGGTGACGTGAACGGGGCCGGGCCGCCAGACAGAGCTCAGCCGATGGATTTATCGACACTGCAGGGACAGGCCTGAGCACAGACGCCGTGCCTAGCCTTCTAATGCGAAGGGCCCTGAAGAAAGACAATCGGCGCGCGGCTCCAGTGGTAGGTGACAATCGAGAAAGTGATATCCATAGGTAGATTACACATGAAGAGCAACTAGGTTAGGTAAATGCGAAAACGATACATGCCACTGGGTTGGACCCGAGCAGCCTGGGGTTAATGCAGCCCGAGGGGCGCTCCCAACGGAGTGAACTGACGATGTAAGCAGATACATGCCGCAGGGATGGACCCACCGGCCTGGGGACAATGCAGCCCAGTGGGCGCTCCCAGCTAAATGAACTTGGAAGATCTCACCTGGCTTGGTTGCTGAAGGAGTTTCGGGGCAGCTGAAGACACGTAGCGAAGAAGTTCTTCTCACGAGCCGCCGGGGCCCTGAGCCTCGGGAGGCTCTGGAGGCTCGGGTGGCCTCCGTAGGGTCGTCTCCATCTCCGCCAGGACCGCATGATGCCTGGCCTCCTGACCTACCAGGATGCTCCGCAGATTGCGCTGGAGGCGGCAGCCACGCTCGGCAGGCCAAACGGCATGCGAACATAGCTGTGAGGCGGGCCCTCACACCGGCCAGCACGCGAAGGCCAGAAAACGCTCCTGAGATGCGGCCCTGCTGAGCCCTGGAATGTTGATGCAAATGCGCATCTCGCCACCCTTGCCTGGGTGGGGAGCAACGCCAGGTGGGCGGCGGTCGCCGCGTATTGCCCTTGCTTCCTGAAGCTCCTGAGATGCCTCGGTGATGAACTCCTGAGCACCGGGCACTCTTAGCCCGGTGTCCTCTTGAGGGAAACGTGCCACGAAGCACGCCTCCACGTGGTGCCCGAGTGCCTCCCTCGTGATGTTGGTCAGGTCTGAGGCCCTCCAAAAGAGAGCCCCCGACTCCTGCCCGAGGAGGGCACTGGGCGTGCCTCCCGACACGAGGGAGGGAGGCGCCCCTGGTGCTAGCGCAGATCCTAAAGTGGTGTCGCTGGAGGTGCCACTCCCTTGAGGACCAGCGCGGAGTAGCTGCTTCTTCTTCTTGGGGTTGGCCTCAGGAGGGTACTGCGCACCCGCGCTGTCAGGGTCTATGATTGATGCAGCTTGGAAGGCGCGCTCGAGGGAGCACACCGCGTCTCTTTCTTCGCAAGGGACCGTGATGATTTCGCTGCTTCCCTGCATCTTGAGGATGTTGTAGCCATGGTGGGTAACTGCCATGAATTTGGCCAGTGTTGGGTATCCAAGGATGGCATTGTATGGCAAGCGGATGTGGGCGACGTCGAAGTCGATGAGCTCGATGTGGTAGTTGTCACACTGACCGAAGGTGATAGGGAGGCGAACTAGCCCTATCGGGGTGGTGGAGCCGTCTGTCACTCTTGAGAAAGGCTTGGTGGGTTGGAGCTGATCGTATGGCACTTGGAGGCTGTCGAACATTTCGACGGACAGGACAGTGAGCCCTACGCCGCCGTCAATGAGGGTCTTGGTGACTTGGACATTGCTGATGACGGGTGAGCAGAGCATCGGGAGGACGCCGGTGGTTGTCGTGCACTTGAGCTGGTCCGCCGAGCTAAAGGTGATGGCGTACTTGGACCACCTGAGCGGGCGCGTAGCCTCGAGCTTGGGGAGGACCGCATTCACTTCTCGGGAAAACTGCTTGAAGATGCGCTAGGAGGCTGGGGCCTGAGCACCACCCAAGATGCAAGCAATGGTGCATGGCTCTTAAAAGCCCCCAGCCCCTTCGTCCTGTTGATGGTCGTCATTCCTTCTTGGCGGCGGCAGCGGGGGGAGACCAGGGTTACCTTGAGGGCGGTCCTCACGAGGCTGGTCCCTCCAGGTGCCCTCGCGAGGCTGATCCTGCCAACGATCATCACGAGGCTGGTCGCGCCACTCTTGGCAGGGCCCACGGTCATCCCAACATCCTCCACCTCGTCCACCTCCTCGGTCGTAGCCCCGGTCATTGCACTCGGGGCGTCGACCGAAGCGTCCATCTCGAATGGCCCTGAGCTCTTAACAGTCGTTGGTGTTGTGCGTACGCACGTTGTGGAAGGCGCAGAACGTACGGCTGCCCTTGGACGACTCAGGAAGATCTCGGCCGCGCTTGGTGTCCGGTTCTGCTGCGAATACAGCCACCCCTTTGCGCTTCACATCCTAGACCTTGGCGTTCTTCTCCTCTGGATCCGCAGCTGGAAGCTCGAGGAGGGAGAGGCGCCCCTCCTCAGCCCTGGCACACTTGGTTGCTATGTTGAATAGCTCCAAGGTCATGCACAACTCCTCATGGATGGTGAGCTCCTCCTTCATCTTGGCGTCACGGACGCCGTCGGAAAACGCCGAAATGATGGCCTCGTCTGTCACCTTGGGGATCTTGATATGCGCGCTTTTGAAGCACTGGATGTATTTCTGTAGGATCACTCCTGGTTGTTGCTTGATGCGGCGCAGGTCACCCACGACTGGGGGCGGTCGTGAGTGCCCTGCAAGTTGGCGATGAAGCGGCTGTGCATCTCATCCCAGGAGGAAATCGAGCCTGGGGGCAGGTTCAGGAGCCATGAGCGGGCACCGTCCTTGAGAGCCATGGGAAACTAGTTCGCCATGACTTTTTCGTCGCCATTGGTCGCCTCGATGCTCAGCTCATGGAGCTGCAAAAACTCCACAGGGTCGGGGTGCCGTTGTAGCGAGGAGGCAGATCCGGCTTGAACTTGCCTGGCCAGACGACGCTACGGAGCTCAGGAGTGAAGGCACGGCAACCCGCCGTGGCCACCGGGGCCCGTCGTGGAGGTGGAGCTTGACCTTGGTGTCCCTGCGCTGCCACGGCAAGTGGCACATGGCCCTGTCGTAGCAAGCGATCCAAACACGGTGGTGCTGGAAGCCGTGGGGCATCTTCTTGCGGACGAGGAACCTCCTGGCAACTTCTTTCTTCGTGTGTGGGCACACAGCACAGAGGATCACGCCGCTGGGCCATGCATCTTGGAGCGAGAACGCTGTCTTGACGCGGGGGAGGCTGAGGCGCTCCTTGAGCCGCGTGCCTCGGCGCAAGGGCTCCATCTTGGTGCTGAGGGGGTGGAGGCGCTCTGTGAGATGCATCGCCCGCAGCCGGGGGCGGGCGAGGCAGTGAGAGGGATGGCGTCGGAGAGCCCCCTGCGGCACTGACAAGCTCGGCGATGCGGTCCAACCAGTCCTCGTAGAGGTCGTCGACCGGGCGGTAGCGCAGGAGCTCGCGTGCCATGAGCAGCGCGGCCTGCGCGTCTGTGGGGGTGCGGCGAGCGTGAGATGATGAGACGGCCGGAGTCAGCGACGGGGTGGTGGTGCAACCATCTCGCCGCGCAGAAGGGTGCAGCGAAGAGGCTTGCTGCTCGTTTGCCGCCGGGCCGGTGGCAGCGTTGGCGGCGGGTGACGGAGAACGGCGGGGAGGTACGCCGACCGGGGCGGTCTGAGCGACATGGGTGGCGAGAGTGGCCCGGCGCTCAGCGCGAGCCCAACAAGCATCGGCCATGAACTTGGTGGAGCGGTGAAGCACGGATCGACGAAGAGGAAAGCTTCGGCGCACCCCTACCTGGTGCGCCAAATGTCAGATTTCGGGTTCCGGCAAAACCCTTGAGGTTTGAACACTGGGGTGCGCACGAAGATCTCCCCCCCCTCTCTAGCTCACACACTCTACGATCTCACAGCCTAGCTCGACGGACCCAAAGAACATGAGGCACAAGATTTATACTGGCTCGGGCCACCGTTGTGGTGTAATACCCTACTCCAGTGTGGTGTAGTGGATTACCTCTTGGGCTGATGATGAACTGTTACAAGGGAAGAACAGCCTCCTGAGGAGAGGTGTTCTTGTGCGTGGTGAACTTGTGTGGTTCGGGATGATCTCCTCCCTTCTTGGTTGGTGGCTAGTCCTATTTATAGAGGCCATGGTCCTCTTCCCAAATATTGAGCGGGAAGGGATCCCACAACAGCCAATTTCGAAGGGAGACAACTAGTACAAGCTATCCTGACAAAAGAGGTCTTCGCCTGCCAAAGACTCTGGTGGTGACGCCGCCTTGGGCTCCATGGTGACCTCCTTCTTGTCGTCCTGCTGGTCTTAGTCTTGTTGCACCAATATGGAAACCTTTGCCTGATGCCTCGGGACTCCTCGTCTGCGCTTGCCCCTTTAGCACCAAAGAGGAAACAAGGACACTGTGCGCGCTGGTGCCCGCCTAGACCCCGCCTGGTTCTGGTCGTCATGGCTTGCGTCGCTGGAACCTCACGAGGTGCCCCTCACCTTGATCTCTTCGCCCTGAGGAGGTCTTGCGTAGCCCGCCTCGCGAGGCTTGGCCCCTAGTGAGGGTCTTGAATGTTTGCTGGTGAGGATGGGTCGTACGGGGCCGCCAGTGGAGCCACGCTGCGGGCCACAGGCAGGCAAGTCTGGCGACCCCCGTTCCCAGAACGCCGACACACGTATGCCATAAAGAATAATTATATCCTTGAAACTTGTCATCATGATTTTAATTTTCAATCCCATGATAGCTATTTTTTTGAATTTGCTCCTCCCACTACTATGAATTAGAAGAATTTTGCTTATGTGGAGAGTAGTAAAATTTATATGCTTGTGCATCATGAAAATAATGCTTTATGTGATGGTTATATTGTTTAATTCATTCATGATGCTACTGAAAATAACTATGAGGGGGGAACATATGCTTGTAGGAATTGCAATAATATCAAGTTTCCTCTCTATGTGCTTAAAATCTTGAAGTTATGCTTGTTTTGCTTTTCTATGCTAGTTGATTCTTGTTCCCATAAATTGTTTGCTCACAAAATCCCTATGCATAGGAAGTGTGTTAGACTTAAAAGTGCTAGTCAAATTCTTCATGATGCTCTCTTTATGTTTCAATTCCTAACTTTTATATGAGCATCATTGAAATCATCATGCCTAGCTAGAAAGGCATTAAAGAAAAGCGCTTGTTGGGAGACAACCAAATATTTATACCTACTGTTTTTGTGTGTTCAAATGATTATGCTACTTTATTAATCATCTTTTATAGCTTTTGTTTCAATAAAGTGCCAAGTAAGACCTTTGGGATGACTTACGGTGATAGTTGATTTGATCTTGCTGAAAAACAAAAACTTTTTCACCCAAGTGATTAGTTTTAATTATTAATAGAAGCGCGATAAAATACTGATCCTTTTTGCAAGGATTAATAAACAAATTTCCTAGGACTTCCTAATTTATCAGGATTTTTGGAGTTACAGAAGTATTCGAGAGTTACAGATTACTACAGACTGTTCTGTTTTTGACAGATTCTGATTTTGATGCATAGTTTGCTTGTTTTCTAGTTTCTATGGCTTATATTGCTTAATATAAATTGTAGAAATGGTATGGTACAGTAGGAATCATGTGGGAATTTTTTTGAATCTTGTCTTGACTGTACGTAAGTGGTGATTTGCTTTCTTATACTAACTGAGCTTATGAGTTTTCTGTTAAGTTTTGCGTTGTGAAGTTTTCAAGTTTTTGGTAAAGATTGGATGGACTATGGAATAAGGAGTGGCAAGAGCCTAAGATTGGGGATGCCCAAGGCATCCCAAGGTAATATTCAAGGACAACCAAGATCCTAAGCTTGGGGATGCACCGGAAGGCATCCCATCTTTCATCTTCATTTATCGGTAACCTTACTTGGAGCTATATTTTTATTCACCACATGATATGTCATTTGCTTGGAGCATCATTTTGTTTTATTAGGATTTGCTTGTTGTTATTTAGAGTAATATTTTGCATCTTTTACTTCAATAAAAAGGTCAAGTATAGCCTTTACCATGCTTATTTTGCTAGTCCATATGTTGTTGTTTTAAAAAACAGAAATTTTGCTGTTATGTTTTGAATATTTGTGAATAGTCAGAACATGATAAAATCTTGAAATTTTTACACAATGAGTAACAACAAATTATCTACAGTGTGTTAATTTTTCAGAATTTTTGGAGTTAAACAAGTATGATTGCTCTTGCATTCTTTACAGACTATCCTGTTTAGACAGATTGTTGTTATGTTTGCATTGTTTTCATATGTTTTCTTGTTTAATGATTCTATTTGAGGATAGGAGTGTTAAATATGTAGAGGCAATTAGTAGGAAATGTTAAATAATAATTTTAGTGATTTGCTATAGTAGAGAATGATAAGGTTTAGCATGGATTTATACTAACTTATCTCACGAGTTCTTGTTGAGTTTTGTGTGGATGAAGTTTCTAAGATTTAGGAAAACCGCGATATGAAAGGAATTAAGGAGACACAAAAGCTCAAGCTTGGGGATACCCAAGGCATCCCTAATTAATATTTCAAGAAGTCTCAAGCATCTAAACTTGGGGATGCCCCGGTAGGCATCCCACCTTTCTTCTTCAACAACTATCGATCAGTTTTGGTTGAGCCTAAGTTTTTGCGTCTTTACATGATATGTGCTATCCTTGAAATGTCATTTTGTTTTGTTTTGCTTGCTGTTTGAATAAAGTACTTAAGATCTGAAATTTTATTTTTGAGAAGGAGTCTTCACATAGTTACATAATTATTCAACTACTCAGTGATCTTCACTTATATGTTGTGGGGTACTTTGTCATTTGCTCTAGTGCTTCACTTATATCTTTTTAGAGCACGATGGTAGTTTTATTTTGAAGAAATTGTTGAACTCTCATGCTTCACATATATTATTTTGAGAGTATATAAACAGCATGGTAATTTGCTAAGGTTATCAATTTAGTCCTAATATGTTAGGAATCCAAGAAGGATATAATAAAAAAAATTCAAAATAAGCGCATTGAATGCTATGAGAAGTTTGATTCCTTATGATTGTTTTGAGATATAAGGATGGTGATATTAGAGTCATGCTAGTGAGTATTTGTGAATTTGATAAATACTTGTGTTAAGGTTTGTGAGTCCCGTAGCATGCACGTATGGTGAACCGTTATCTAACGAAGTTGGACCATGAGATATTTTTTGATTGTCTTCCTTATGAGTGGCGATCGGGGATGAGCGATGGTCTTCTCCTACCAATCTATCCCCCTAGGAGGATGCGCGTAGTACTTTGTTTCGATAGCTAATAGATTTTTGCAATAAGTATGTGAGTTCTTTATGACTAATGTGGAGTCCATGGATTATACGCACTCTCATCCTTCCACCATTGCTAGCCTCACTAGTATCATGCAACTTTCGCCGGTACCATAAACCCACCATATACCTTCCTCAAAACAACCACCATACCTACCTATTATGGCATTTCCATAGCCATTCCGAGATATATTGCCATGCAACTTTCCACCGTTTCGTTTATTATGACACGCTTCATCATTGTCATATTGCTTTGCATGATCATGTAGTTGACATTGTATTTGTGGCAAAGCCACTGATCAAAATTCTTTCATACATGTCACTCTTGATTCATTGCACATCCCGGTACACCGCCGGAGGCATTCATATAGAGTCATATTTTGTTCTACGTATCGAGTTGTAATTCTTGAGTTGTAAGTAAATAAAAGTGTGATGATCTTCATTATTAGAGCATTGTCCCATGTGAGGAAATAAAAAAAGATAAAGTCCAAAAAAAGAGAAGGCCCAAAAAACAAAAAAACAAAAATATGAGAGAAAAAGAGAGAAGGGGCAATTCTATTATGCTTTTACCACACTTGTGCTTCAAAGTAGCACCATGATCTTCATGATAGAGAGTCTCCTATGTTGTCACTTTCATATACTAGTGGGAACTTTTCATTATAGAACTTGGCTTGTATATTTCAGCGAGGGGCTTCCTCAAATTGCCCTAGGTCCTCGTGAGCAAGCAAGTTGGATGCACACCCACTTAGTTTCTTTTTGAGCTTTCATATACTTATAGCTCTAGTGCATCCATTGCATGGCAATCCCTACTCACTCACATTGATATCTATTGATGGGCATCTCCATAGCCCGTTGATACGCCTAGTTGATGTGAGACTATCTCCTTCTTTTTGTCTTCTCCACAACCACCTTCTACTCCACCAATGGTGCTATGTCCATGGCTCACGCTCATGTATTGCGTGAAAGTTGAAAGGGTTTGAGAAAATCAAAAGTATGAAACAATTGCATGGCTTGTCATCAGGGTTGTGCATGATTTGAATATTTTGTGTGATGAAGATGGAGCATAGCCAGACTATATGATTTTATAAGGATAAACTTTCTTTGGGCATGTTATTTTGAGAAGACATAATTATTTTGTTAGTATGGTTGAAATATTATTGTTTTTATGTCAGTATTAAAATTTTGTTTTGAATCTTATGGGTCTGAATATTCTTGCAACAATAGAGAAGATTACATTGATAAATATGTTAGATAGCATTCAACATCAAAAATTATGTTTTTATCATTTACCTACTCGAGGACGAGCAGGAATTAAGCTTGGGGATGCTTGATACATCTCCAACGTATCTATAATTTTTCATTGTTCCATGCTATTATATTATCCATCTTGGATGTTTTATATGCATTTATATGCTATTTTATATGATTTTTGGGACTAACCTATTAACCTAGAGCCCAGTGCCTAGTGCTAGTTTCTATTTTTCCCTTGTTTTTGAGTTTTATAGAAAAGGAATACCAAACGGAGTCCAATTGACATGCCAATTTTTGATGATTTTTCATGGACCAAAAGAAGCCCCCGGAATAAAAGTGTTGGGCTAGAAGAGTCCCGAGCCATCCACGAGGGTGGAGGGCATGCCCTACCCCCTGGGCTCACCCCCTATCTCGTGGATGACTAGGAGACCCCCCTGACATGAGGTTGGCGCCAAAAATTCCTATAAATAAAGAAACCCTCTAAAAGAAACCTAGATCGGGAGTTCCGCTGCCGCAAGCCTCTATAGCCACCAAAAACCAATCCGGACCCTGTTCCGGCACCCTACCGGAGGGGGGAATCATCACCGGTGGCCATCTACATCATCCGGGCACTCTCCATGACGAGGAGAGAGTAGTTCACCCTCAGGGCTGAGGGTATGTGCCAGTAGCTATGTGTTTGATCTCTCTCTCTCTCTCTCATGTTCTTGATATGGCACGATCTTGATGTACCACGAGCTTTGCTATTATAGTTCGATCTTATGATGTTTCTCCCCCTCTATCTCCTTGTGATGAATTGAGTATTCCCTTTGAAGTTATCTTATCGGATTGAGTCTTTAAGGATTTGAGAACACTTGATGTATGTCTTGCATGTGCTTATTTGTGGTGACAATGGGATATTCACGTGATCCACTTGATGTATGTTTTGGTAATCAACTTTCGGGTTCTGTGACCTTGGGAATCGATGCATAGGGGTTGGCACACGTTTTCGTCTTGACTCTCCGGTAGAAACTTTGGGGCACTCTTTGAAGTTCTTTGTGTTGGTTGAATAGATGAATCTGAGATTGTGTGATGCATATCATATAATCATACCCGCGGATACTTGACGTGACATTGGAGTATCTGGGTGACATTAGGGTTTTGGTTGATGTGTGTCTTAAGGTGTTATTTTACTACGAACTCTACGGCTGTTTGTGACACTTATAGGAATAGCCCAATGGATTGATCGGAAAGAATAACTTTGAGGTGGTTTCGTACCCTATAATAATCTCTTCGTTTGTTCTCTGCTATTAGTGACTTTGGAGTGACTCTTTGTTGCATGTTGAGGGATATTTATATGATCTAATTATGTTATCCTTGTTGAGAGAACTTGCACTAGTGAAAGTATGAACCCTAGGCCTTGTTTCGAAGCATTGCAATACCGTTTGTGCTCACTTTTATCATTAGTTACCTTGCTGTTTTTATATTTTTCAGATTACAAAAACCTATATCTACCATCCATATTGCACTTGTATCACCATCTCTTCGCCGAACTAGCACACCTATACAATTTACCATTTTATTGGGTGTGTTGGGGACACAAGAGACTCTTTGCTATTTGGTTGCATGGTTGTTTGAGAGAGACCATATTCATCCTACGCCTCCCAAAGATTGATAAACCTTAGGTCATCCACTTGAGGGACATTTGCTATTATCCTACAAACCTCTGCACTTGGAGTCCCAACACCGTCTACAAGAAGAAGGTTGTGTGATAGACATCATGTGTCCTCAGGTTTAAATACCTAGCCACTCCAACCAGACGTCCGACTGTCACAGCAGTTGGAACTGGTCTACCAAATCATCGTATTCACCAAGCTACTGGTTCTATTTCCTCAACCCTTCCATTTCCTCATTCATGTGTTGATGAACTTGATCATTATTGTTTGAAGACTTTGACTGAAGACTTTCTCAATTTCCTCAACCCTAATTCTTTAGTCACTTTGTCTTCAGGCTGCTTATCCTGTTTACACGCTACTTGTATGTAACGCCCTCGATGCGGCTATAGCTCCCACGTGTCGAGGCACGACTTAGAGACATAACCGCATTGAAAGCAATGTCACAAGTTAGGCAATATTCACAACATCCCATGTAATATAGATAATAAAAGGGGAGATACATAGTTGGCTTACACTCGCCACGTCAATCAAAGTACATAAATAGCATTACAACATTCAAACACTCATGGCCCGACTACGGCGCCAAAATAAAAGATAACCCAACATGCGACATGGTCCCGATCACCCCAACTGGGCACCACTACTGATCATCAGGGAAAGACACGTAGTATCGGCGTGAGTCCTTGTCGAACTCCCACTTGAGCTCAAGCGCGTCATCTGGAGCGGAATCATCAGGCCCTGCATCTGGTTTGGAAGTAATCTGTGAGCCACAGGGACTCAGCAATCTCGCACCCTCGCGATCAAGACTAGTTAAGCTTAAAAGGAAAGGCAAGGCAAAATATGTGGAGCTGCAGCAAGCGACTAGCATATATGGTGGCTATCCTGTTCGCAAAAGAGAGCGAGAAGAGGAGGCAAAGCGCGAGCGAGTAACTAGAGGACATCCTGTGGCAAGAATTACTCCAACACCATGTTCACTTCCCGGACTCCGCCAAGAAGAGACCATCACATTAACTCACACTGTTGATTCATTTTAAATAAGTTAAGGTTCAAGTTATCTACAACCGGACATTAACAAATTCCCATCTGCCCATAACCACGGGCACGGCTTTCGGAAGTTCAAATCCCTGCAGGGGAGTCCCAACTTAGCCCATGACAAGCTCTCATGGTCAACGAAGGAATAGACCTCCTCCCGAGACATTCCGATCAGACTCGGTATCCCGGTACTACAAGACAACTCCGACAATGGTAAAACAAGTCTAGCAACACCACCCATTGTGCCGGCAAATCCCGATAGGAGCTGCACATATCTCATTGATGCTCTAGGTTGGACCAACGCTCAGAGGAGCACTGGCCCGGGGGGTTTAAAATAAGATGACCCTTGAGTCCACGAAACCCAAGGGAAAAGGCTAGGTGGCAAATGGTAAAACCAAGGTTGGGCATTGCTGGAGGAGTTTTATTCAAGGCGGACTGTCAAGGGGTTCCCATTATAACCCAACCGCTTAAGGAACGCAAAATCCGGGAACATAACACCGATATGACGGAAACTAGGGCGGCTAAGTGGAACAAAACACTAGGCGAGAGGCCGAGCCTTCCACCCTTTACCAAGTATATAGATGCATTAAGATAACACGGCAATATAATGTTATCCCAACAAGTAAATAATGTTCCAACAAGGAACAGTCTCCAATCTTCACCTGCAACTAACAACGCTATAAGAGGGGGCTGAGCAAGCGGTAACATAGCCAATCAACGGTTTGCTAGGACATGGTGGGTTAGAGGTTTGACATGGCAATTTGGGAGGCATGATAAGCAAGTGGTAGGCATCGTAGCATAGGCATAGCAAAAGAGCGAGCATCTAGCATAGCAAAGATAGTAGTGATTTCGAGGGTATGATCATCTTGCCTGCAAAGTTGTCAGAGTTGACTGGATCCTCGAAAGCAAACTCAACGGGCTCCTCATTAGGGAACTCGTCTCCCGGCTCTACCCAAACAATACAAACAAGCAACAAGGACACAATCAACCACGTGCAAAGCTCAAACAATAAGATGCAAAGATGGTATGCTATGCGAGATGCAAAATGTGAGGCATATGCAAGATTTGACAAGGAATGAATGAACCTGGCCTCAACTTGGAAATCCAAGTGTGCCACTGGAAAGATGAGATGAAATCGCTTGAAAATGATATTAAGATCACCGGAATCGGAATTACGGTTTGGAAATGGCAAGCGATTCAAATATGACCACGTTCTGCGATTTACAGCAAGTAGCCATCTAAATGCAACAAGATGAACATGCTACAGCACTCAAACATGGCAACAAAATACATGGCAGGGATCCATTCATGATGCTTAACAAAATACAAGCACTGAACTACGGCCAATTCATCCATTAACAGGTTCAAACAAGCATGGCAAAAATGCATTTGGCAAACAGATTGCAGACTTAGTGAAATTAACACTTGTCTGGAATTTCAGGTCAGATAGCACTCTTTGGAGCATGAAAATTATATGATACAGGACCTAAACATGGCAAAGAAAAGCATGGCATGGATCTACTCAAAGAGCTTAACAAAAGTCCCTTAGTGACCTTGAGCCAAAAGGGATCAGAAAATACATTTGCAAGCATGTGAACATGGCAAAAACATAATCAGATCACAGACTTAGTGAAAACTGGAGCATGCTGAAAACAGATATCAAGTAGGCATGTTTACGAGCTCGATGCACTCACTACAGAGCATGTCATGACAATCTAATCATACACCCATCAAGAATACACAAAATACAAGCTAGACATGGCAAGATCAATAACATAGCATGCACGGATCAACTACAACATCCTCGGCAAAATTGCTAACAAGTAGACAATCTGCCCAGATTCACGAAATGACAAAAGTAGAGCTCGATTGACTCAAGCTAGGGTGCTCCATAATTGCAAACAAAGACATGGATAGATAGAGCACTACAAGATTAAGAAAACGTCCTTACTGATCATCCTCAAAAGAGGCACGGATCACTAGGAAACAACATGAACATATGACATAATGAGATGAACAGATCAAGGACTTAGTGGAAAAGCTAAGTCCCTGAAAACAGCATTAACGAATGCACCACTTGGCAAGCTTGTGCTAGTCACCACACACATCACAAAAATACATGGGTTGCACCTCTGGATAGATGGCAAAACATATAACAAAACTCATGAAGAGCCCAGGGGGATATCATGCACACAATAATCATGGCAAAAATGACAAATATCTAACTGGAGCAGCAGATCTAACAATTAACACAAATAGCACTCTTCCAACAGAATTTCGGGCATCAAGATGAACTCAAATAAAAATGATGCAATGAGATGAAATGATGTGCTCTTTGAGGTGAACATTTTGATATGCTATATGCCCAAAACGGAGCTACGGATGAGGAGATACAACATGATGAACATAGCCAAAATATTGGGGTTTCGGGGCAAAAGTCAACCGTCTCGTCCAGATCCAGATTCGGTTGCACGCAAACCGAGGAGATCGCCAGAGTGTACTGTAGCTCGCCGGAGAGAAGCGGGGCGTCGCCGGAGTTGGGCTTGGGGCGTAGAGGAGGACGCCGGAGAGGCGGAGCCGGTGGTGGCGTCGGTCAGCCGCGGCGCCGGTGTGGTCCGACGGCGCGTCGGGCGGCGGGGACGGCTCGCCGGAGTCGGCGCCCTGGTGGCGGCGCTCGCCGGCGTCGGTGGTACGGCGGTTGGTGGCGGAGGCGGGCGGTGCGCGAGGAGGAAGAGGACGGCGGCAGCTCTGGCCCGAGCGGCCGGCGGGGAGGGCCGGAAACGGGCCTCGTGGGCCTCAGCGGAAGCGGCGGAGATGTGGGGCATCGCTGCCACATGGCGCGTCCCGGTTGGCCGGAGGCGGCGGCGGACGCTGTCCGGCCAGGGACGGACGTGTCCGGCGCGGCGCGAGGGGTGGATCTAGGGTTAGGGATGGAGGGGATCCGGGATTTTCGAGGAGGGGTCTTTATATAGGCATAGAGGGAGCTAGGAGTGTCCAAATGAGGTGCGGTTTTCGGCCACGCGATCGTGATCGAACGCTCTAGATGATGGAGAGGGTTTTGGTGGGTTTTGGGCCAAATTGGAGGGGTGTTGGGCTGCAACACACACGAGGCCTTTTCGGTCCCTCGGTTAACCGTTGGAGCATCAAACAAAGTCCAAATGGTACGAAACTTAACAGGAGGTCTACCGGTAGTAAACCAAGGCCGCTTGGAAAATCTCGGTCCAATCCGGAAATGTTTAATCCCCACACACAAAAGAAAGGTAGAAATGACCACCGGAGGAGAACGGAGCGCCGGAATGCAAAACAGACAATGGGGAAAATGCTCGAATGCATGAGATGAACACGTATGCAAATGCAATGCACATGATGACATGATATGAGATGCATGACAACGATAACAACACACGCAGACAAAAACCTGAACCCGAGAAAATAAAATAACTTAAGGCCGGAAACGGCAAGAGTTGGAGTACATATTAGGTAAATCATATCCGGGGTGTTACAACACTCCACCACTACGAAAGGATCTCGTCCCGAGATCTAGGACTGAAAGAACGCCGGGTACTCAGAACGGAGGTGATCCTCGCGTTCCCAGGTAGCTTCACGGTCGAAATGGTGTGACCACTTGACTTTGAGGAATTTGATTGACTTGTTGCGAGTCTTGTGTTCAATCTCTTCAAGAATAGCAACGGGGTGCTCACGATATGAGAGATCTTCTTGGAGCTCAATGTCCTCGAAGTTGACGGTGCGGTCAGGAGTCTTGAAGCACTTTTGGAGCTGAGAGACATGGAACACGTCATGCACATTTGCAAAGTTTGAAGGAAGCTTGAGTTGATAGGCGAGATCGCCTCTCTTGCTGACGATCTTGAAAGGTCCCACGTATCTAGGGGTAAGCTTCCCTTTGATACCGAAGCGGCGAGTACCTTTCATTGGAGAGACACGGAGGTAAACATGATCTCCAATTTCGAAAGCCAAATCACGGTGCTTACTATCATAGTAGCTCTTCTGGCGGGATTGGGCTGCTTTGAGGTTATCTCGAATGACTTTGCACATTTCCTCTGCCTCTGTGATTAAGTCATTTCCGAGAAGCTGACGTTCACCGGTTTCAGACCAGTTGAGAGGGGTACGGCACTTCCTGCCATACAGAATTTCAAATGGGGCCTTGCCCGAACTTTCTTGAAAACTGTTGTTGTAGAAGAATTCAGCATAAGGAAGACAATCCTCCCACTTCATGCCGAAGGAGATCACACAAGCCCTGAGCATATCTTCAAGAATCTGGTTGACACGCTCGACTTGACCGCTAGTTTGAGGATGGAAAGCTGTGCTGAAGCGGATGTTGGTTCCCATGGCCTTCTGAAAAGAATCCCAAAACTTGGAGGTAAAGATGCTGCCACGGTCTGAAGAGATCACTTGTGGAATACCGTGCAGAGAGACAATTCGAGAGGTATAGAGCTCCGCCAATTGAGCTGCAGTGATTGACTCTTTGATAGGCAGAAAGTGAGCCACTTTAGTGAGTTTGTCGATGACAACGAATATAGCATCATTGCCACGCTTGGACTTTGGAAACCCAGTCACGAAGTCCATCTCAATGTGGTCAAACTTCCATTCTGGAATGGCGAGAGGTTGGAGGAGACCCGCTGGCCTTTGGTGTTCTGCCTTCACTCTTCTGCAGACATCACATTCATTCACGAATTGAGCAATCTCGCGCTTCATTCGAGTCCACCAATAAGCCTGCTTGAGGTCCTGATACATCTTCATGCTCCCAGGGTGGATGGAGAGGAGAGAATTGTGAGCCTCGTTCATGATCACTTTACGAAGGTCACCTTTGGGCACCACAATACGATCCTCGAAGAAAAGAGTATCCTTGTCATCAAGGCGGTAGCACTTGTACTTGGGTTGACTCTTGGCAATCCCAATCTTCACCTTCTTCACCATAGCATCAAGAAGCTGGGCTTGGCGAATCTGGTCTTCCAAGGTAGGAGAGACTTGAAGGTTGGTGAGGAAACCTTGAGGAACAACTTGTAGATTAAGTTTGCGGAAAGCTTCACAAAGCTCGGGTTGATAAGGCTTGAGAATAAAACTGTTGCAGTAAGCCTTCCTGCTCAATGCGTCAGCAACCATATTGGCCTTGCCTGGAGTATACTCGATACTCGAATTATACTCTTGAATCATTTCGACCCATCGAGTCTGCCTGAGGTTGAGATTAGGCTGAGTGAAGATATACTTGAGACTCTTGTGATCAGTGAAAATGTCCACTTTCCTTCCCATTAGGAGATGTCTCCAAGTCAAAAGAGCATGCACAACTGCCGCCAACTCGAGATCATGAGTGGGGTAGTTCTTCTCATTGGGCTTCAACTGGCGAGAGGTATAAGCCACAACTTTCTTCTCTTGCATCAACACTACGCCAAGACCTTGGAGAGAGGCATCACAAAAGACCTCGTACGGTTTGGATTCATCAGGCAGAGTCAGAACTGGAGCAGTGACCAATTTCTCTTTCAAAGTGTTGAAAGCAATGTCACACTCCGGAGACCAAATGTACTTGACGTGCTTCTGGAGAAGATTTGAGAGAGGCTTTGCGATCTTAGAAAAGTTTTCAACGAATCTTCGACAATAGCTTGCGAGACCGAGGAAGCTACGGAGTTGCTTCACGTTCTGAGGAGGTTCCCAATTCACAATTGCAGACACCTTCTCAGGATTCACCGCAATGCCCTTGGCAGAGATGATATGACCAAGATAAATAACCTCATCAAGCCAAAATTCGCACTTGGAGAACTTGGCGTAGAACTGGTGTTCCCTCAGCTTATCGAGTACCAAACGCAAGTGCTTGGCATGATCTTCCTTGTTCTTCGAAAAGACCAGAATGTCGTCGAGATAGACCAAAACAAAGTCATTGGTGTAGGCGTTGAAGATGAAGTTCATCATGCAAGAGAACGTCGGAGGAGCGTTGACGAGGCCAAAAGACATGACAGTGTATTCATATGAACCATAGCTTGTCCTGAAAGCCGTCTTGGGAATATCTTGCTCACGGATTCGTGATGATAACCCATACGGAGATCAAGCTTGGAGAATACTTGGGCACCTTTGAGTTGTTCGAACAACTCGTTGATGTTGGGAAGTGGGTAATTGTTCTTGATGGTCTTCTTGTTCAATGGACGGTAATCAACACAAAGTCGGTCCGTTCCATCCTTCTTCTTCACAAAAAGAACACCACAACCCCACAGAGAAGAACTAGGTCGGATGAGACCCATACGCTCTTGAATATCGAGTTGCTTCTTTAGCTCCTTCAACTCTTCAGGTCCTAGCTTGTAAGGACGCTTGCACACTAGTTCCGTGCCAGGCTCAAGATCAATGACGAATTCAACTGGCCGGTGCGGAGGCATTCCTGGAAGCTCTTCTGGAAAGACGTCTTGATATTCGCAAACGACTGGAATTTGCGAGATGGCATCCAGTTCACCCTTCTCATTGAGAGAGAATAGACGGATGGTATCGTCATTCGTGGCAAAGACAATTACATCCTCAGACGAATGAGTCAATTGAATCTGCCTGGCTGCACAATCAAGCTGAGCCTTGTGCTTAGAAAGCCAATCCATCCCGAGAATAAGATCAATATCTGAATTACCAAGGACCATTGGAGAAGCCAGAAACTTGAAATCACCCATCATGATAGAAACATCCGGGACTATTGAAGTAGCCCTCATAGACTTAGCCGGAGAAACCACTCCCATAGGTTTACCCAACATTTGCCAAACGAAGTCATGCTTGGAAACAAATGATCTTGACATGAAACAATGCGATGCACCAGTGTCAAAAAGAACTTTTGCGGGAAAAGAGTTAACTGGAAAGTTACCCATGATGACATCTGACGAGTCCTCTGCCTGAGCTGCATTCAGCAAGTTGACCTTGGCGTGCTTGGGGTTATGCTTGACCATAGCTGTACTTGCCGATCTCACAGGAGGAGGAGGAGGAAGACGCCTCTGATTGAAGCATTTGTTGGCATAGTGACCCTTCTGTTGGCACTTGTTGCACGTGACCTCTGAAAGCGGACGGTGGTACGGAGCACTCGACCTTGGAGCTTGAGACGAAGTCTTGTTCTGAAAGACAGGGTTGGGTGGGTGGGAAGATCCACTGCCACCTTTGCTCTTCTGATACGGCTGACGGAACGGAGGAGGAGGAAGCCAATACTTCTGCTGCTTGGCCACTTGAGTAGAAGAAGAAGGAGTAGCCTCTCTGACTCGCTTCTTGGAAGCATCACACCTTAGTTGAGCAGCCTCTTGCTTCAATGCCATGTTGTAGAACTCATCGTACCTCAAGGGCTCAAAGAGAACAAGAGCTAGCTGGATTTCTTCTCTGAGACCGCCCCTGAACTGGTATATCATGCTCTTCTCATCAGGGGCGTCCTGCTTAGCAAAGCGGGCGAGCTTCTGAAACAACTTGTTGTAGTCATAGACAGACAAAGAGCCTTGCTTCAGGTTGCGGAATTCCTCATGCTTGCTTTCAACCACACTCTGAGGGATATGATGAGCTTTGAAGTCTTGACGGAATTCATCCCAGGTAATCACACGGCCACCTCTGGAATCCTTGTACTGCTGGAACCATTCTGCAGCTTGATCTTTGAGTTGGAAGGATGCGAACTTGACGAAGTCCTCAGGCCTGATGTTACTACACTCGAAATGCTTGCACAGATCCACGAGCCAATCGTTAGCATCAGTTGCCTCAACACAATTGCTGAAAGTCTTTGGCCCGTTAGCAAGGAACTGGTTGAGTGTAGCAAAGTGATTCTGATTGTTGCCTTGGTTGCCTTGGTTCGCTTCATTGCGCTCTTGAAGAATTTGCATGATCAACTGCGTGTTTGCATTGGTTGCGGCCATCACAGCTTGCCATGCCTCCGGAGGAGGTGGAGGTGGTGGCGGATCAGGATTCGGAGTCGTGCACGTTGGAGGAGCCATCCTGAAGAGGTTGACATCCATTAGCACATTGATAGACAAATATTGAAGCTGAATCCAACGGAATGAAAATTGCAACATATAGTCTTCACATCCAAACAAAATAAACGAATGCATTCCTCTTGAAATGGTCACATATCCATAAATTGAGAAGCCACTTAGAATTTAGGTAGATAAATAAATCAACAAGGTATGGATCAAGAATGAATACTCGGTAAGAAATCCCAATCTCAAACCAAATATCCGTGGAAGAAGAACTAGAGCTACAAGAATTCCCACCTATGAAACTCCTGAACCTTTCCGGTTATGCAATCAGGTGTTGGGGATACAGGGGAAGCATAAATCTCACCCAAATCTAGCAAATCCTACATCCAGCTGTATCCATCCTTCAACACATAACCGAGAAAACTTCGGAAACCATCTACCTCAACCTTCGAAAAGCATCCGTTATACAAGTTATGGCGATACTCCCGAACTCCCGCCCCAGTACTGGGTGGCGTCGAGGTTATCTCACCAACGAACTACATAAAAAAGATTTTCGATGTCGGCATACTAAACTCAGGTATTCCAGAACTGAACGATAAAATTGTGACGACAACACCTCGGAGCTCAACTCCCCGGGACACTGCCACAACCCCTAAAGACAGGAGGCACCAAGAACAATGTTCTCGTCACAAAACCATCGGAACGATTCCAAGATACCCGCGTGATCCTAAAAAAAATTAGTGAAATTTGAGAAGAGAAGAGTCAAAACTCTACGTCAGGATGCCTTACCAGAGCGATGAGGAGACTGGGGAGTAAAAAGAATTCCTAAACTCTCCGATATATAATTCCTAAATGACTCAAAACATTTTTTCTAGACTCAACAACGGCTGCTAAAAACGATCAAGCAATGGGGGCTCCTAAGGTCGGGGAAGGCTCTGATTACCAACTTATAACGCCCTCGATGCGGCTATAGCTCCCACGTGTCGAGGCACGACTTACAGACATAACCGCATTGAAAGCAATGTCGCAAGTTAGGCAATCTTCACAACATCCCATGTAATATAGATAATAAAAGGGGAGATACATAGTTGGCTTACACTTGCCACGTCAATCAAAGTACATAAATAGCATTACAACATTCAAACACTCATGGCCCGACTACGGCGCCAAAATAAAAGATAACCCAACATGCGACACGGTCCCGATCACCCCAACTGGGCACCACTACTGATCATCAGGGAAAGACACGTAGTATCGGCGTGAGTCCTCGTCGAACTCCCACTTGAGCTCAAGCGCGTCATCTGGAGCGGAATCATCAGGCCCTGCATCTGGTTTGGAAGTAATCTGTGAGCCACAGGGACTCAGCAATCTCGCACCCTCGCGATCAAGACTATTTAAGCTTAAAAGAGAGCGAGAAGAGGAGGCAAAGCGCGAGCGAGTAACTAGAGGACATCTTGCGGCAAGCATTACTCCAACACCGTGTTCACTTCCCGGACTCCGCCGAGAAGAGACCATCACGGTAACTCACACTGTTGATTCATTTTAAATAAGTTAAGGTTCAAGTTATCTACAACCGGACATTAACAAATTCCCATCTGCCCATAACCGCGGGCATGGCTTTCGAAAGTTCAAATCCCTGCAGGGGAGTCCCAACTTAGCCCATGACAAGCTCTCACGGTCAACGAAGGAATAGACCTCCTCCCGAGACATTCCGATCAGACTCGGTATCCCGGTACTACAAGACAACTCCGACGATGGTAAAACAAGTCCAGCAACACCACCCGCCGTGCCGACAAATCCCGATAGGAGCTGCACATATCTCATTCTCAGGGCACACCGGATAAGCTAAGCATACGGGAGCCAACGTAACCCAAGTTGCCAAGGGACGGCCCCGCACGGTGCTCTAGGTTGGACCAACGCTCAGAGGTGCACTGGCCCGCGGGGTTTAAAATAAGATGACCCTTGAGTCCACGAAACCCAAAGGAAAAGGCTAGGTGGCAAATGGTAAAAGCAAGGTTGGGCATTGCTGGAGGAGTTTTATTCAAAGCGGACTGTCAAGGGGTTCCCATTATAACCCAACCGCGTAAGGAACGCAAAATCCGGGAACATAACACCGATATGACGGAAACTAGGGCGGCAAGAGTGGAACAAAACACTAGGCGAGAGGCCGAGCCTTCCACCCTTTACCAAGTATATAGATGCATTAAGATAACACGGCAATATAATGATATCCCAACAAGCAAATACTGTTCCAACAAGGAATGGTCTCCAATCTTCACCTGCAACTAACAATATAAGAGGGGGCTGAGCAAGCGGTAACATAGCCAATCAACGGTTTGCTAGGACATGGTGGGTTAGAGGTTTGACATGGCAATTTGGGAGGCATGATAAGCAAGTGGTAGGCATCGTAGCATAGGCATAGCAAAAGAGCGAGCATCTAGCATAGCAAAGATAGTAGTGATTTCGAGGATATGATCATCTTGCCTGCAAAGTTGTCAGAGTTGACTGGATCCTCGAAAGCAAACTCAATGGGCTCCTCGTTAGCGAACTCGTCTCCTGGCTCTACCCAAACAAGACAAACAAGCAACAAGGACACAATCAACCACGTGCAAAGCTCAAACAATAAGATGCAAAGATGGTATGCTATGTGGGATGCAAAATGTGAGGCATATGCAAGATTTGACAAGGAATGAATGAACCTGGCCTCAACTTGGAAATCCAAGTGTGCCACTGGAAAGATGAGATGAAATCCCTTGAAAACGATATAAAGATCACCGGAATCGGAGTTACGGTTTGAAAATGGCAAGTGATTCAAATATGACCACGTTCTGCGATTTACAGCAAGTAGCCATCTAAATGCAACAAGATGAACATGCTACAGCACTCAAACATGGCAACAAAATACATGGCAGGGATCCATTCATGATGCTTAACAAAAGACTAGCACTGAGCTACAGCCAATTCATCCATTAACATGTTCAAACAAGCATGGCAAAAATGCATTTGGCAAATAGATTGCAGACTTAGTGAAATTAACACTTGTCTGGAATTTCAGGTCAGATAGCACTCTTTGGAGCATGAAAACTATATGATACAGGACCTAAACATGGCAAAGAAAAGCATGGCATGGATCTACTCAAAGAGCTTAACAAAAGTCCCTTAGTGACCTTGAGCCAAAAGGGATCAGAAAATACATTTGCAAGCATGTGAACATGGCAAAAACATAATCAGATCACAGACTTAGTGAAAACTGGAGCATGCTAAAAACAGATATCAAGTAGGCATGTTTACGAGCTCGATGCACTCACTACAGAGCATGTCATGACAATCTAATCATACACCCATCAAGAATACACAAAATACAAGCTAGACATGGCAAGATCAATAACACAGCATGCACGGATCAACTATAACATCCTCGGCAAAATTGCTAACAAGTAGACAATCTGCCCAGATTCACGAAATGACAAAAGTAGAGCTCGATTGACTCAAGATAGGGTGCTCCATAATTGCAAACAAAGACATGGATGGATAGAGCACTACAAGATTAACAAAACATCCTTACTGATCATGCTCAAAAGAGGCACGGATCACTAGGAAACAACATGAACATATGACATAATGAGATGAACAGATCAAGGACTTAGTGGAAAAGCTAAGTCGCTGAAAACAGCATTAACGAATGCACCACTTGGCAAGCTTGTGCTAGTCACCACATTGTACTATGTGCTTGCTTTCATTTCATCATGATGTCTGTGCTACTACTCTGTTACGCTTGCATCAGAGTATATATTCCGCTGCTAGTTGTTTGTGACTTAGGAATTTCCTCACCGAGAAATTCCTCATTGACGAATTTGTAAAAATCGCCTATTCACCCCCCTCTAGTCGATATAATGCACTTTCAATTAGTATCAGAACAAGGTACTCCCTTGTTCTGTGTGATATTGGTTTAACCACTTGGAGTTTTAGTTATGTCGACCGCAGGAATGAAGAAAGTGACATGCCCCATCTTTGACGGTGATGATTATCCCAATTGGAAAGCCATGATGAAGAAGCGTCCTATGGCGATGAACAACGAGCTGTGGACTGCCACTGAGATTGGTGTTACTGATCTTTGCAAGATGGCAGAGGCTGATGATATTCGCAAGTACACTCGACTTGACATCATGGCGAAGGACATCATCTGCTCCTGCTTATCCTGAAATCAGTTTAGGAACATTATGCATCTATGCCATGTGAACCTTATCTGGGACTGACTCTCTGACGTCTATGAAGGTCATCGAACTTGTCATGATCCCTGGTTTGAGGATTTCAAGGAATCTCTCAAAACGATGAATTTCGATCCTGAACCATCATCCTCTGTACCATGCCTCATGGCAAAAGGTGCCAAGGTAACCGAATGTTTCTCATTTGAGTCTAGTGATGATGAATTTGGACCCAGCTATACCAAGCTTGCTTCTATTGCCACTAAACAACAAAAAGCTTTGGAAAAGGTTCAAAACATGCTAGATGAAAGCGATGATATGTTGGGTGAAGAAATGGATCGAACTCAAACTCTGAGTGAAAATCTTCGGAGGCATCAGTCTAAGTTTGATAACCTTCAGAGTTGTCATAACACTCTCTTAGCTGATCATGAGAAGCTTTCTTATGAATTTATTCAAACAAAGCAAGATCTTGAGATGCTAAGGGTGAGTTATGAAGATCTTCAGAAGGAACGTGATTCATTGCTTGCTCAAGATCACCTGATGAAGATTCTTCAGAAGGAACGTTCCTTCTAAAATGCATTGAACGTGAATCTGCTAATTCTTCACCTGAAAGTTCAAATGCTTCTATTGCTGCAAATTCTTCAACTATCTCTGTTATCACAATTCTTCATCTGAGAATACCACTAGTATCACTGACAATGCAGGGTTGAAGGAATTGTATTTGACAAGCATGTACGAAAGCCTCAAAGGGCATCAGGCTCTTTGTGATGTGCTTAAAAAGCAGATCCTCAACAGGAACCCTAGGAAAGAGGGTATTGCCTTTGAGAGGAAACTCAATGCTGATGGCACTACTAGGAAAAGAGCTATAGATGATATGGACATTAATGGCGCACCGTGTATGTGGTGTGCCATTAGTAATATATTACTAATGGCGCACCTGGTGTGTGGTGCGCCATTAGTAGTTTTGAAAAAAAATTGTTAGTAATGGCGCACCATGGGATAGTGCGCCATTACTAGTTGACATAGTAATGGCGCACCACACCCACTGTGCGCCATTAGTAGTTTTGAAAAAAAAAATTGTTAGTAATGCCACACCACGGGATAGTGCGCCATTACTAGTTAAAACTAGTAATGGCGCACTGTCCACTGGTGCGCCATTACTAACAAATTTTTTTTTCAAAACTACTAATGGCGCACCACACATCAGGTGCGCCATTAGTAACCCTGGTGCTAAATGCACCCCCCCTCCCCGTGGACCGCCTTTTCAGTTTTAAAAAAATAAAAGAAAATGATGGAAATGTCAAAAAAATAAAAGAAAATAAGTTTCCCATGTGATATGTGGTCTAGTTGTTGGGAAAATTTACAAATATGAATTTCGACTTTATTTGCAAAATCTCTATGGAATTTAGTAAAATGGGCATAACTTTTGCATACGAGCTCGGATTAAAAAGTTATGGGGCTTTTAAGATCTAGAGGGGGAAATGGAAAAAAATTCAAACTTACTAGTGGCGCACCATTTGCTAGGTGCGCCACTAGTAACAGAAAAAAAATTGGTTTCAAAAAAAATTGGATTTTATTTTCAAAATATGATACGTAATATGACCAGGAAGTTTGAAATATTTTTTCAAAATGTCATCACACTCATGAACATGAACAAAGTCCTAGACATCAACAAGGTTTAATAGGATTGATATGATAGACATATCAACAAGTGCCTGTGAAGTGAGTTGGTGTTGGGGTTGGATAGAACTGTGAAGTTAAGCGTGCTTGGGCTGGAGTAGTGTGAGGATGGGTGACCTTCCAGGAAGTTTGACCATAGAGTGCGATTTGACTTGAGATTAAGCCATAGTGACCCGAGATTAAGAAAAAATGAAAAAAAATTACTAATGGTGTGATGCTAGTGGCACACCTGTAGTGCGCCATTAGTAGCCAAAACAGGTGCGCCACTAGCAGGCCTTTCCCTAGTAGTATGGGACCTACTGGAAATCTGAGCAGTATCCCAAAACCTCATGGGTTGCTGCAAAAGGACCTCCCATAGATCCATCCACTTTATCTGGCTTTACATGTGAATCTTCGTATTCTTCTGATGAGTCATTTGGCTCCAACTATAAACTTTTCAAAAATCAGAATGGTGAAGTATTTGCTAGATATGTTGGAACTAACTGCAGGAACGGTCCCCCTATGAAGAAAATCTAGGTTCCCAAAAGGAGCCTTGAAAGTCTTCAGGTGAATGTCAGCATGACACCACCTGTGAAGAATAGGAACCCCAGACCAAATTCTTCATATGGATCCAAGTCCTCACATGGACCAAATTCCTCACGTGGATCAAATTCCTCGAATGGATCCAGATCCTCATATGAACATCATCGTGCTAACACTTCAGATTCGTAGGGAAAGCCTAAGGGCTATGAATATGTGCATTATTCTTCAAATCATTATGTTCATATGTCCTCGAAGAATTTCTCTACTTATTCGTATGCTTACTCTAACCCCTCTTCTGTGAAACGAAGTGGACTGGCATCTATGCCACCTTTTTCTTATGGATCTCGCAGAATGATGTACTCTTTTCCACCGGTCCAGATGTGGGTGGTGAAGAAAAAGAACTAATCTCTTACGCAGAGTCAGGTCTCCAAACGAACTTGAACATCTGACGAATTTGCTGGAGACCTCAATAGGCTTGATAGGACACAAGCTAATCATGAAGAAATGAATATTCATTTTTCACGTCCTTACATTGCTATATCTGTTGTACTGCTTCATGAAATTGATGTCATATTCTTCACTGATGAAATATATGAGTTCGTAAGATGCACTAATTCATCTGTAGGATGATCAACCCAAAGCTACTAAGTAGACCCTCGACAGTGGATGTACAAATCACATGACCGTTGACAAGAACTTATTGATGGACACTACTTTATCTCCATCGCATCTGAAGCATATCACCTACGCTGAGAAAGGCAAAAGAAAGGTATTGGGTCTAGGTAGGGTTGCGATCTCAAAGGATCAACACATGGACAAAGTCATGCTTGTCGAGTCCTTAGGATTCAACCTCATGTGTGTCTCAATGCTTTGTGATCTTGATATGCTTGTTGTCTTTGGCAAATATTGTTGTGTTGTGATCATGGAACCTGACATTCCAAAGTCTTCGAAGGCTTTAGGAGAAGAGATTTGTATATTGTTGATTTCTCTATAGGACCACAACCTACCACGTGTCTACTAGCAAAAGCTTCAGAAGGCTGGTTATGGCATCGACGACTAGGTCATGCGGGCATGAGGAACTTACACACTCTCGCGAAGAAGAAGCACGTCATTAGCATCGAGGGTGTAAAATTCCTCAAGGACCATCTGTGTGGAGCTTGTGAAGCTGGAAAGATGACCAAGTTCAAGCATCCCTCAAAGACTATCATGACTACCATTTGAATTTCTTCACATGGATCTCTTCGGCCCTACTCATTATGCCACATTCACTAATGCTGCATCTTTATATGGCTTTGTTATTGTTGATGACTATTCTCGTTACACATGGGTGCATATCATCACTTACAAAACTGAAGTGCAAGAAGTCTTCAAATGATTTTCCTCGAGGGCTTCAACAAACTTCGGTGTGGAGAACAAGCACATTAGAAGTGACAATGGGACCGAGTTCAAGAATACTGGTCTTTATGACTATCTTGATGAACTTGGCATTACTCACGTGTTATCTCCTCCTTATACTCCTTAGCGGAATGGCATCGTGGAGCGCAAGAACGGGACTCTTGTTGAGATGGCTCGCACTATGCTTGATGAATACAAGGCGCCTCCTCGCTTCTAGCCTAAGGCAATTGATACTGCGTGTCACATCATCAACAGGGTATATCTTCACAAATTCTTCAAAAAGACCTCATATGAACTCCTCACTGAGAAGAAACCCAATGTGAGTTATTTCAATGTCTTCGGTGCTAAATGTTGGATTAGAGATCCTCATCACAATTCTAAATTTGCACCGAAAGCACATGAAGGTTTTATGCTTGGTTACGGAAAGGACTCGCACACCTACATAGTCTTCAACACCGTACACCACAAGGTTGTTGAAACTGTAGATGTGCGGTTTGATGAAACTAATGGCTCACAAAGAGAGCACCTACCTCCTGTGCTAGATGAAATGTCACCTGAGGAATCCATCAAGTTCAAGGCTACTGAGGATGTCATACCTACTGAAGAATCTGGTAAAGAAGTCATTCCAGAACATAAGAACATCATGCTGGCGCACCTGAGGAAAATGGCTCTAAAGAAAATGTTGAGCCCACTCAACGTCATCAACCCGCTCATCCTCGTGTCGCAAGTGAAGTGCAGATTGAGAAAATCATCAACGACATCAAAGCACCAGGTCCTCTCACATGCTCAAGGGCTTCACATTTGTCTAACTTTTGTGGGCACTTTGCTTTTGTCTCTATCATAGAGCCCACCAAGGTAGATGAGGCATTTATAGAGCCTGAGTGGATTCAAGCGATGCAAGAGGAATTACATCAATTCAAGCTCAACAATGTCTGGGAACTTGTTAAGCATCCAGACCCATGCAAGCACAATATCACCGGTACCAAATGGATCTACCGCAACAAGCAAGATAAAAATGGCATTGTGGTGAGGAATAAGGCTCATCTTGTAGCTCAAGGCTACACACAGGTTGAAGGAATTGATTTTGATGAAATGTCTGCACCTTCTGCTAGACTTGAGGCTATTCGCATATTGCTTGCTTATGCTAACCATCATAATATCATCTTATATCAAATGGATGTGAAAAGTGCATTCCTCAATGGTAAGCTTGAGAAAGAAGTATGTGTTGCTCAACCCCCAGGTTTTGAAGATCCTAAGCATCCTGACAAAGTCTTCACACTCAATAAAGCCCTCTATGGCCTCAAGCAGGCCCCTCGGGCATGGTATGATACCTTGAAGGAATTCCTCATGAAGAAAGGCCTCAAACCCGGTTCACTTGACCCAACTCTTTTCACCAAAACCTATGATGAAGAATTATATGTGTGCCAAATATATGTTGATGATATTATCTTTGGTTGTACTAACCAATGCTATAGTGATGAATTTGCCTATATGATGAGTGAGGAATATGAAATGTCTATGATGAGAGACTTGAAATTCTTCTTAGGTCTTCAAATGCGTCAACAGCGCAACGACATCTTCATATCTCAAGAGAAATACCTCAAGGATGTGTTGAGGAAATTCCGCATGCAAGATTGCAAAGGCGTCAAAATCCCTATGCCCACAAATGGCCATCTATGCACTGATGAAAATGGTATAGACTTCGATCAAAAGGTATACCGCTCCATGATTAGCTCTTTATTGTATCTATGTGCATCTAGGCCAGATATTATGCTTAGTGTTTGCATGTGTGCCCGATTTCAAGTTACACCGAAGGAATCACATCATAAGGTTGTGAAGCATATTCTTCGATATATAGCTCACACTCCAACACTTGGATTATTGCATCCCGAGGGCTCAGCTTTCGATCTCATTGGATATTCTGACTCTGACTATGCTGGTGATCGAGCGGATCGCAAGTCAACATCAGGCACATATCATTTCCTCGGACGATCTTTAGTATGTTGGTCCTCGAAGAAGCAGAACTGTGTATCACTCTCTATTGCTCAAGCTGAGTACATTTCTGCTAGTTCGTGCTATGCTCAATTGCTATGGATGAAGCAAACCCCCAAGGACTATGGCATCAATGTGAAGAATGTGCCTCTCTTCTGTGACAATGCGAGTGCCATCAAGATTGCTCATAACCCAGTTCAGCACTCGAAGACAAAGCACATCCAGATTCGTCATCATTTTCTTTGAGATCATATGTTGAAGCACGACATCTCTATTGAGCACGTGAAGACTGAAGAACAACTAGCAGATATCTTCACAAAGCCCTTGGATGAGAAGATATTTAGCAAGTTGCTGTGTGAGCTAAATATCTTAGAATCTTGAATGTTATTTGAAAAGGACACACATCCTAACACTTATGCAAATTGATGACTTAGATGTGCAACACACGAAGTAACGTTTCTCTTCAATCAATGAAGACTAACCCTCTATGTGTGAAGAAATTAATGAAGAATTTGATTCTTAGAGCCCTACGACAATTGTACGCGGCGTCTGAAATCATCATTCTTATACGGTGGGTCACGCCACCAACAAAAGTTGAATATATTCAATTTGAGTTTTTCTTCAGTTTTCGAAATTCCTCAGTTGTTCAATTTCTTCAACTTTGCAAAGTCTTCACTCTTTCCGACTGTGTTCTTCATATATATATGAATTTTCAGTCCTCTATATATGAGTTTTCAGTCCTCTACAATATTCACTTCTATACCTATACTAATTCTAGACTCCCTAATAATTCCTACATTAATTTGATTTTACGAGCCGCTAATCTAGTGGGACCAAATTATTATGGTGCGGATTAATTCGTGTATATATTTTGACCTTAATTATGTGCTTACTTCGGCCAGAAAAAAAGAACTCTAAAGGCCCACGGTCCTATTTTGCACAAAAAAGATGCCATCTTTCCTTATCCCTATTCTCCCGACCCCCACCTTCCTGCCCATCACCATGGATCGCGCCGCCGCCCTGCGCCCCAACCATTGTCATTGCTCCCTGCCCCATCCTCCGCCGCTGCCCACCGCATCCACACTCTGTCGCATCCCACTGCCGCCTCCACCGCCACCTTGAACCATCTCTCTCCTTGGTCCTCTCTCTTTGAGTAGAATGCGGCTTCCGGCTGCGTGGTGGAGACGCGGCTGGTCGAGGGAACGTGAGTAAGGTGTACTGTGTATCGTTCATCGATTTGTTCCCATCTCCTGTTCCTCTCCAATCGAACGTCGTGTCTAAAGTTGCTGCAACACATGGTGCTCTCCTTTCCTGTGGTGATGCATATAAGTGACAACAATGGTGTCCTATTGTCCCCTCCACATGTCTGATCGCCATGGCGCGGAAGTAGCCGGAGAAGATCGCACTCTGCGTAGCAAATTCTGTCGTGTTGTGTGGCTGCCCGACAACGTAATTTTCTTCTCTAAATTTATCTCATGGAACTTGGGCGCGTTTGATGGAAGCTGTACATTTTTCTATGGAAATATTTGGAGATTGTACGTTTTTCTTCCAGTATGTGCTAACTCTCAGATTATCTGCATGTTTAGCAAACAATTCTTCCATCCAGGATTAAGAATCATATCTTATAGAGTGTATAATATTTTCTTGGTAGATTTGTAACATTTAAATATTGTTGGTTCTGCAAAAGAAATAGCTTCATGTATGGATTATTGAGTCACACATGTTTCTATGTATGGTTTGTTTGTTGTATTTGGTAATGGATCTAAATAGGTGATCTTTTTAATACAAAACATTCATATATTTTTCTCTATTTGTAACCATGGAATCCCTAATATTGTTTTTTGTTTTAATAATATGTGTGATCCTTCCTTTGCAGTTACAATGTTCAGATAGGATAGTTGCCAATTACAGAAATATGCTAAAGAATTTTCAGATACACTTTCAGAGTGCCCTCACAGTGATTTTCATGTTTACTAGTGGGTTCTGCATAATTATAAATCCGCTCTAAAATAAATTAGTAGATTTATGTTGCCCCATTATGCTTAGAAGAATATTCATGCATTCCTATAGATCTACTTCATCGAACAGTATTTATACAGTCTTCACAAGTATAGAACAAAAAAAATTGATGAAACTTACACAGTAGCATAACATTGTATGCAGATGAGAAGTTTGATTTAAAATGGTTTTTTCCACAACCAATTCCAATATGGCCAATTGAGTTGCTTCTGTCATGAAAAGTTTGACATGAGTCCTAACTTCTATAGGTAAGGAATTGATTTCCCTCTTCATAGGTTTCTATCTCTTTGAATTTATATTTTCGTTGCCACCAAATTACATTATTATTTTCTGCAAATTAAAGTTGAAATCCGGGGTTTATGTATTCTGGTAAAAAATAAAGCAGTGTTCTTGATATTCCTCATCTCTATTTTAACACAATGTGCATCTTATATTCACTCATGTAAGCAATCTCAGCAAGACTCCTCTCCTCTATCTTCAAACCACACTCTAAGTCCATGGTTTTCCTCGGCGCGTCAAACTATAGTTGGATCAGTGTTTCAAAAGACGTGGCGTGGGCTTGATGGATACCACGGAGTGAGAGGGATCAGCAAGGTGAGGTTCCCAGGGCTATGAATTAGCAAGTACTTTGTATTTTCTTTATTATTGCATTTCCCGTTTGTCCTAAATTCTACCTCCATCGATCTGTATTAATTGTCGTTGACTTAGTACATCAGCGGCAATTAATATGGTTCACATGGAGTACTTGATTCATTTCTTGCTTTCCACTGTTTGTAATATAAACCAAACTTTTCACGTGTTTATGTTGCTTGAATATTTTAGACCGAGTTAGAAGTAATACAACATGTCATTCATAGTACATCATCGCTTGGCTCTGTAGACTACTAAAAGAATTTCTCTGACTGTCCACAACAGAGGCTCACTCGCCTATACACAACTCTTTCAGGTTGTTGAATCTCGCCTAATATAATAGAATCTTTTTGAATTATGTTTTGGCTAGAATTACTATATAGGAGTATGATTTATCTTCGTCTCCTTGCGCATTCATTCTGCATGAGAATCGAGGAGGTCAAACACTGACAGAAATCAAAACAGTGACACACTTATCAGACAGTGACATGGTACTTCTTTACAAACAGGGTACAAACTGTAAGAAAGCTCTTAGAATGTGTTAAACTTATTAGTCCATGATGTCGTCACACTTGACAAAGAGGTTGCTGAGCACAGCCATGGGTGGTACTGCCCGGTCTCTATTTTGTTTTCAGTAGTGAAGCTACCACTATATTTTGTTTTCAGTGTGAAAACTCCAGACTTTCCCCAGCACGTATGTTCTTTGTTATTTTTTTGTTTGTCCTAAATACTACTTGATTTATGTTTCTTGCTTTCCACTATTTGTAATATGACTCCTCACGTGTTTATGTTGCCTGAATATTTCAGACCGAGTTAGAAGCAAAACCACATGTCATTCGATGTTCACAGCTAAAATGATAGCTTGGATGTTTAGACTACTTCAAGAATTTCTCTGACTGCCCACTGTTGTTTATAAACTACAGAGGCTCAATGTCCTATACACAACTCCTTCAGGTTGTTGAACCTCGCCTAATCTAATATATGTTTTGGCCAGAATTACATATAGGAGTATGATTATCTTCGCCTCTTTCTTACGCATTCCTTCTGCATGAGAATTGAGGAGGCCAAACATTGATATAGATCGGAATAATGACACACTTATCAGACGGTGACATGGTACTTCTTTACAAACAGGGTACAAGCTGTAAGTTATTAGTCCATGATATCATAATACCTAATAAAGAGGTTGTTGAGCTCAGTCTTAAAAATAGAAAGGGCCATTGGTGGTAGTGCCCGGTCTCTATTTTGTTTTTGATAATGAAGCTACCACTATTTTTTGTTTTTAGTGTGAAAACTTAAGATTCTCCCCTGAATGTATTTTCCTTATTATCATATTTTTCGTTTGTCCTAAATACTACTTGATTCATGTATCTTGCTTTCCACTATTTGGTAATATGAACTAAACTCCTCACGCGTTTATGTTGCTTGAATATTTCAGAACGAGTTAAAAAACACATGTCGTTCATAGTACTTTTGGATGGTCACAACTAAAATGATAGCTTGGCTTCGTAGACTACTTCAAGAATTTCTCTGACTGCACACTGTTGTTTATAAACTATAGAGGCTCACTGGCCTATACACAATTGATTCAGGTTGTTGAACCTCGCCCAATCTAATAGAATCCTTTTGAATTATGTTTTGGCCAGAATCACTATATAGGAGAATGATTTATCTTCGTCTCTTTCTTACACATTCCTTTTGCTTGAGAATTGAGGAGGTCAAAGACTGACATAAATGAAATGGTGATACACTTATCACAGGTGACACGGTACTTCTTTACAAACAGGGTACAATCTGCAAGAAAACTCTTAGAAATTCTTAAACTTATTATTCCGTGAAATCATAATACCTGACAAAGAGGTTGCTACCCAGTCTCTATTTTGTTTGCAGTAGTTAAGCTACCACTATTTTTTGTTTTCATAAACTCCAAATTTTCAACATTGTTAGCCAGATCCTCAAACTATCTTGACGAAGCTTTAGTCTCTATTTTGTAAGCTCATGGAGATTTTTGTTGGGTACAATTTGCATGACAATATCTTATATATGTTGTGGACTATTATTACATGTTGATAATGCTACTTCAGAAAACATGTGAACGCCATCCTAGGACAGAGAAAGAGGCACTATTGGCTAGGGATTACATGCTGGCTACCACCGACTGAAAATATGAGACATGGATTGACACAGAAACAAGGTTTCATAAATTCCTTACTCCCATATAATCTTGAAAAGGATGAGTCAGTCTTTCCTTCATGAGCTTATTTTCTTTATGATTCATGTACAGAGAAAGAAGAAACAAAAATGAACATCATAGGTCAGACGACGAGAATAGTGGTTTCTCTTAGCGTCGCATGCTTAGTTGGTGCAGCATGCTCCTGGGACATACCAGGCTAAGTGATGTTCCAGAGTACACATGGAATGTGACTTGATGGAAGTCAACGGCTTGATAGCAGGGTGATTGGATTTTCCATTCTCTTGCACAGTTCATTTATATGCTCATTTCAAATCAGTTAGCAATGCATCCAATGTGGAAGCAAAGTTGGAAAAACTTATGCTTTCTATGTACATCTGATTTCCATGCTTTGGTGTTACTTCTTTTTGGCTTTAGTGGGTCCTGCAAGTGTGCATTGAGAAAAATATATTTCAATCTATGTGGTAAAAGGTTCCAATGTATATAATTATTATGTGCTAACGCACAAAAGTCCTCAAGTATATCATCCATCATGCCTAACTTCTATCTATGGTGCGCCCATGCTGCTTCATGTTGTTAGTACATGGAACTCCTTCGGTGACTATCTTAACTCCTGAAGCTATGGCCTACTCTATTGCCAGTTTCGTATAGAGTACGATCCTTTTCACCCTTTTTATGAAGTTGGCTATATTATTTTGGAGGGAGAGAGGAAGAAAGGTTGATGAATGATGACCCACAATCCATTGGTGAACCCTAGCAAACTTGGAAATGATAATATTAGGCATTCTGGTGTAAGCTAGAAGTAAGAAAAAACAGCAGTATCATCTACTCATTTTCCTACTTGAATACAAAACATGATTACTTCCTCAATTTTAACCAGGCATGATGATTCACGAGTTTATATATGGGGAAAATACATTAGCTCCTTGATGTATTGCTATAATTTTTTTTTACGTAACATCTGTTAGATATAATCCTCACATTGTATATATACTCGTATTGCTAATTCTTCAAGTTGACTTTTACCTAAGTCAATGTGATCGGACCCATCCCCCTCTATGCTAAACTCAACCCAGTATATTCACAAATTCTTCATGTGCGTTCTATTTGGAATCCGTTCAAAATCTTCACTGTGTTCTTGTCAGCTGAAGAATTTGCGAACAAAACATTAAAATTTTCATATCTCAATTTTTGGGTTTTGCCGCTCAAACCATTCCGCATCCCACGATATGATTTATCTATTCACCCACGATCTCACACGATCTCCATTTCACAGTACGTGGGTGACGCATGTCGCTAGGATGAGAAGGGTCAGGGGCACATTCGTCCATTTTCCTCGGACGAACGGTTTTTCGCCTCGTCTATAAGTACCCCTCACCCTCCTCTGACCCCATTTACCCCGCTCGACCTCACTCCCCTTGCTCGAGCTCTCTGACCTAGCGTCGCCGCTACCTTCCATCGTCTCCGGTGAGGAAGAGCTTCACTACCTTGACCTCGTCACCGTCGTACTCGCGCCGGCCGTGGAAATCTGCACTCCGCCGCCGCCGTAGCTGTCTTCCGCCGCCAAGTTAGGGCATGGAAGATCTGAACGGACTGTTGACGCTCAAAAGTGGCACAGTCATAAAATTAGCTTAGGCTCTATGAAGACTAATTCAAACTTAGGATTGGAGGTCACTCCGGATGTCTCTCTCTAAGAATATTGAGATGGATATGAAGATAGTCTATAGTGGAGGTCGGATGTAATAGGTATGACAAGTTCGGAGATGCTCATGTTGACACCAGATTAAAGAATGGCATGAAACTCAACTAATATGTCATCTGATGGAAAATGTTTCAACACGAAAGTTGTGCGTCTCGTAGAAACGGTTGATTCTGATATAAAAATCTTCTTAATCCGAGATCGTATGCAATTTGTGGAGGCAAAACAAGGTCAGAAACAGAAACTGCAGAGTCATTTTGGACCGACCGAGTTGATTTGATCGGTGAGACCTAATTGGTCTGAAAATTTACCAGAGAGTTGGCAATGTTCACTCGGTAGGACCGAAGCAAACCAATCGGTGAGACTGAGTTGATCCAAGAAATTACATAAGGATACAGAGAGTTGGCAACGTTCACTCGGTGGGACCGAAACGAACCAATCAGTGAGACCGAGTTGGTCCGGGAAATTACCAAAGATTTCTGTCCGAGTTAGGTTAGCTTTTTTGATGTTTTGGATGGAATTTTTAGTCCTTTTATTGTACGGGAAGTCCAGCCGCCTCATAAATAGATGAGAGGTGACGGCCGATTGAACAACACACAATCGCAAAAAATAGATCTACTACTTTTTCATCTACGTTTTGTCTCTCCCCTATTTTTGCTTCCTCGTTCTTCGTGTTGGAGAGCTGTGAATCCCAAGGCTCTAGGGCCGGCTGGACCGACCTAGGGCAGCCCACAGCCGCCGCACTCCCCGACAGGGTCCCTCCTGGGAGTGTGGGGTTTCGGGTCCTCAAAAGCTCTCGCCGGTTGACTTGCGAATCTCGCTTCCGGTGAGACTCCTTCGACGTGAGCTGCGGTGCATCACCCCCGGTGTCGAGGGTACATATGACGTGTTCGTGTGTGAACACACTTTTTGGCGACTCCGTTGGGGACTAAAGATCAATCGTCATCATCATCCATCATGTCTGGCAACGACAAGATTCCCAATCCCTCGAAAATCAACGCCGATAACATAATCAAGCCCAATTTTGAGGAGTTATCGGAGCAACATCGCCAAGTTTATGAGGAGTACAAGAAGGCGCGTGAAGAGAAGGAGATGCAGGAGTTCCTTGCTAAGTTCAAGAAGGATCGCTAAGGCAATATCACTTCAGTTGGAGAAATCAAGTTTTCTCCTCTTCATGATGAACATGTTAAACCCTCTGTAAGTAATACCTTCTCTCCCGAGGTATGGGCTGAAATTGATAGTCGTATTACTGATAGCAATAATATTTTATACCAAATTTTCTTGGAAAATAGTAATGCTAAAAATAGTATGCCTCAATCATCTAGTGGTAATGTTGGTGTGCCTGTTATTGCAGAAATCCATAGTACAACTTTACCTATTTCACTGCTGAATTACAATTCGGCATACATGCCACAATTCACACCTGCAACTACTAACCCTACTCCTGCTATGCTACTGCCACAAGCTTCATCGCCCACTATGGATGATGGTCCAACTAATCTTAGAGAGGAGATGGCTAAGATGCTCCGAGAGAATTTTGGAGTTGAGTTACCAAGGAATTAATGTATTTACCAAAAGCCATATCCAGAATACTTTGATGCAATTCAATGCCCTCCAGGATATAAAATTCCAGATTTTGTTAAGTTTAATGGAGAGGGCACAAAAACCACTTGGGAGCATGTTAGTCAGTACTTGGCACAATTAGGTGAGGCAAGTTAACGAGATGAGTGGAGAGTACGTTATTTTCCTTTATCTTTAACCGATACTGCTTTCTCGTGGCTTTCTGCGTTACCACCCAGTTCTATTACTACATGGTTTCACTTGGAACAAAAGTTTCATGATCATTTTTATAGTGGTGATAATGAGCTTAAGTTGTCACATCTTACATCGGTTAGACAAAAAGCATGATGAATCAGTCTCCGATTACGTCAAGAGATTTAGAGAGACAAAAACCGGTGCTATAGTTTGGTGATAACCAAGAGGGATTTGGCTGATCTTGTGCTTAGTGGTTTGAGAACTCACATTAGAGAAAGGCTAGACGGACATGAGTTTTTAAATATCAACCAATTCTTGCAAAGGGCTTTGGCTCAAGAAAGGCGAAGCAAAGATCTTCAAGAGGTGCATAGATATAAAACTGATCGTCCTAAGATGAATATGGTTGAGTATGATAGTGACCACTCGGACGATGAGGGTTATATTTATGCTGCTGAATTTGTTTGTCCATCTAAGGCCAAACCTTTACTTGCAATGATTTAAAGCCGATTCATAAGAATTGTGATGAAGAGATGAAATTTACTTTCGACATTGCTAAGTGTGATAGAATATTTGATGCTTTATTGCAAGCGAAGATTATTAGAATATGTCATACTTTACCACCGTTTCAAGATCTAAAACGGTGTGCTTATTGCAAGTATCATAATTCTTTTTCTCATGCTACTAATGATTGTAATGTTTTTCGACGACAGATACAATTGGCCATTAATGACGGACTATTGAATTTTTCTGAGATGCAAGTTGATCAGTAGCCTTTCCCAATGAACACCATGGATTTGGAGGGGAAGAAGATGTTAATTCGGCCCAACATAGCCGAATCAACTAATAAGAATAACATTTTCATTGGTGAGCCCAGGAAAAATAAGGAGAGCGGCAAGGTCTTGGGGAGACCAGTTGTGCTTGACAAGAGACCCGATGGCAAGGAGATAATCAAGATCACCATCAAGAATCCTACACTCGGGGGCAACCACAAGTGCAAGAGAATACTCATGTCAAATTTGTTAAGCCCAAGAGTCCGGAGGTTGGCAAGTGGAAGACGAATGAAGCTAAAGTGCGTCGCAAGAAAATCAAGCCAACTTTTGATATGTTGTTGTCCAAGTATGCCAATCAAGCGACCGGTTCTAGCTCTAATCGGTCATCAAATTTGAAGCGCTCAAGGTCACCTCCTAGCGAAGAATTTCAGCATCATGCAAGGCCATATGGGTCATGGGCACTGGGACCATGGATGGTGCCACCGCCCTATGTGCCATACTACGTGGGAGACTTCAATGGAGGATGGGGGCAGCCCCCAATGATCCCTTATGCTTTTCATCCGAGTTGGGCAGAACCAAGGGGGGCCATTCATGAGAGGCTTTCTTATCCCACACGAGGCCGTTTGAACAATGGTGTCAATCAGTCAATGCAAGATAATAAAAAAGGGTCAGCAGGCAAGTCTGGCGTGCCAAATCACCAAGTGCTGAAATTTCAGAGCCTAGAAAGCAAAAGGAGAAGAATACTAGTGGTGAAATTATTATGATAGGTACTAAAGAATTAATAATCAAAGAGCCGATTATTGTTGATAATCCGGCTGATTCTAATAAAGATGTGGCTACGGTCCAGCAAGGCCCCATGGCTAATGACCATGAAGCTAGCACAAGAAAGGACAACTCGAGAGATCCAAAATATACTCAGCCTAAGTGGTGTCCTTCCGGTCTAACCAAGGCGCAAAAAAAGGAGATTGTAGCGCATGAGGAGAAATGAGAAGGAGGAATAAGAAGCAGAAAAGCTAAGGGATAAATTATTCAATGAAAGCCGTCCCATGATACCCCCCAAACAAGTGTGAAGGCCAAAGCAAAAGGAAAACATAGCAGCATCTGTATTGATCATAGCAACACCTATACCACCAACGGAGGACGATGCGGCTACTAGTCCACTTTGCCGACTACTTTCTCTTCCCTTGGAGATATTTCGGAGTCAGTGAACATGCTTGCGGAAGGAGATGAAATGCTTTATTATGAGTCTACACCGGTTCATGAAGGTATGGATATTAATATGGTGTATTACTTACCCGCCGAATTTCGTGCTATAGATGAAGAAGGGGAAGTAGCTCAACTAGATTTTTGGTCCTAAAAATGCTATATTCGAGAAGCCAAAAGAGTCGGTGACGCACTTGAAGCCATCGTTCCTTAAAGGTCATATTAATGGATCGCCGATTGCTAGAATGCTTGTCGATGGTGGTGCTATGGTGAATCTTATGCCATATTCGGTCTTCAAAAAATTGGTGATACGTGATGAAGAGTTAATAAAGACCAACATGGTGCTTAATTGATTTGAAGGCAAAGAGAAAACTGAAGCCAAAGGTGTAATGTATGTGGAGCATACGGTGGGAGGCAAAACTTTGGCTACCGCATTCTTTGTCGCTGAGGTGCAAGGTAACTACAATGTGATATTAGGCCGCGATTGGGTTCATGCAAACCAATGTGTGCCATCTACTATGCACCAGTTTTTAATTCAATGGGTTGATGATTAAGTAGAAGTCATTCATGCGGATAATTTGGCTTGTGTTGCTTTGGCCGATGCATCGGTGGATTGGCAACATCCCAATGCTACTTGCTTGACGGGGCGAGACTTGTCAGAATTTGATTTTCTTAGCGCCATAAAAAGTGGTTTCGTGCCCGTTTCTTTAAATCTGGTTGGCGATAATCGGCTCCAAGGTACGATGTATTTAAATGGATCCTAACTCAGAGTGGTTACAAAAGCGTCTTGTAGAATATCGGTCCAGTGAGAACGATATGTATGAGTCCATAGAAGAGTTAGATGATATGGATAAATTAGGACAAAGTTTTACATCGGCCGATCCATCAGCAGAGATAGATATAGGAGATGGTTCAATTCCTAGGCCGACATTTGTAAACAAAAATTTAAGATCCGATCATAAAGCTAAGTTGATCGAGCCATTGAAAGAATATGTTTATTGCTTTGCATGGGAATATCATGAGATGCCAGGTTTAAGCCAAGAGCTAGTGGAGCATCGGTTACCTATAAAGGCTGGTTTTAGATCATACAAGCAATCAGCAGAAAGTTTAATCTAAAAACATATGACCGGATCAAGGAAGAGATCAGTCGTTTGCTTAAAGCTAATTTTATTAGACCTTGCAAGTATGTGGAGCGGATTTCTAACATTGTACCAGTAGAGAAGAAAGGCTCCGGCAAGTTGAGGGTGTGCATTGATTTTGGAGATTTGAATACAGCTAAACCTAAAGATGAGTATCCCATGCCAATAGCCGATATGCATATTAATGATTCTTCTAGACATAAGGTCATTAGCTTTCTTGATGGTAATGCAGGCTATAACAAGATTTTTATGGCTGAAGAGGACATGTCCAAAACGGCTTTTAGATGTCCCAGTTTCCTTGGTTTGTTTGAGTGGACAGTGATGACCTTTGGATTAAAAAAATGTCGGTGCCACGTATCAAAGGGCTATGAATTTAATTTTTCATGATTTACTCGGTGTTATACTTGAGGTTTATATTGATGATATTGTCGTCAAATCAGATGCTTTTGAATCCTGTGCTTAGCTTTTGAGAGAATGAAAATATATGGACTAAAGATGAATCCTTTGAAGTATGCTTTTGCTGTATCAATTGGAAAGATTTTGGGTTTTATTATTCATCATGATCGCATAGAAATTGATCCCAAAAATATAGAAGCTATACAAAACGTAGAGGCTCCAACATGCAAGAGAGATATGCAAAAATTCCTTGGCAAAGTCAATTATTTGAGGAGATTCATAGCCAACTTGTCAGGGAAGGTTGATGCATTCACTCCCATCCTTCGGTTAAAGAATGAAACTAATTTTACTTGGGGGGTAAAACAGCAAGAAGCATTTGACATGATCAAAAATTATTTATGCACTCCTCCAGTGTTGAAAGCTCCCAAACATAAAGAGCCCTTTAGACTTTATATTGCAGCGGAATAATGTGTTATTGGTGCTGTTTTAACTCAAGAGACCAAAGGAAATGAGCATGTTATCACTTATTTGAGCTGACGCTTATTGGACGCCGAGACAAGGTATAAATTTATTGAGAAATTATGTTTATGCTTATATTATGCTTGTACAAAATTGAGACATTATCTAGTGCCTAGTACTTGCATTTTAGCTTGTCAAACCGATGTCATCAAGTACATGTTGCATAGGCCAATTCTTAGTGGTAGAATTGGCAAGTGGACCTATGCTTTAATTGAATATGATTTGGCTTATGAATATCTGAAATCCATGAAAGGCCAAATTGTTGCTAATTTTATTTGAGCATCGGATTGATGACAAGCAAGATATTGATATAAACCTTGTCTCGTTAGTACCATGGAGATTATATTTTGATGGTTCAGTTTGTAGCAATGGCCAAGGTGTTGGTATTGTTTATATATCTCCTCATGGTGCTATTTTTGAAGCCTCATGCCGCTTAGAATATTTTTGCACAAATAATCAAGTTGAATATGAAGCATTTTTATTCGGCTTAGAAATGTTCCTTGCCATAGGTGCTACACATATTGAGGCTTTTGGTGATTCGTTATTAGTAGTGCAACAAATATCCAAAGTCTTTCAATGTTTTGACAAATCACTTAATGTTTATCTTGATAAATGTCTAGATATAATTTCTATTTTGGATTATTTTAGCATTTCTCATATATCTAGACATGACAATTGGAAAGCAAATGAGTTGGCACAACAAGCATCTGGCTATCATGTTGATCATGGTATGTTTCATATTTCTCAAAGGCCTATGTCTAGCCTTGCCAATATAGGGGAGGCCCAACCGGACCCAACTGTTTCGGCCACTAATGAAATATTTAATGCAAGAGAAAACCAAGACTGGAGGAAACCCATTATTGATTATTTGTGTGATCCTAGTAAGAGGGTGGATAGGACTGTTTGGCATATGCTTTCAAATACACAATGAGAGATGATGGTCTCTATCACCGAACGGTTGATGATGTTCTTTTAAAGTCCCTGGACGAGGACCAAGCGAGAGTTGCTATGGGAGATGTCCATGAAGGTATTTGTGGCACTCATCAGTCAGCTCCCAAGATGAAATGGTTATTACGACGTGCTGGGTTTTATTGGCCGACAATGGTTAATGATTGCTTCCGACATTATAAAGGATGTGAAGCTTGTCAAACGTTTGGTGATATTTAGTTGGCTCCCGCTACTATGTTACATCCTATTATCAAGCCGTGGCCTTTTAGAGGTTGGGGATTAGACTTTATTGGAGAGATTCATCCTTCTTCTTCAAAGGGGCATCAGCTCGTGTTGGTGGCGACTGATTATTTCACTAAATGGTCTGAAGTAATAACACTCAAAAATATGACTCATACAGAGGTAACTCAATTCATAACTGAGCGCATTATTCATAGATTCGATATTCCTCAAACATTAACTACAGACCAAGGTTCATCCTTTATGTTACATCAAGTTAGAGAATTTTCCGAATCATATAAGATAAAGTTGCTCAATTCCTCTACATATTATGCCCAAGCCAATGGACAAGCTTAGTCTAGCAATAAAATATTACTCAAGCTCATCAAGAAGAAGATTGAGGATAATCCAAGGAGATGGCATGAGCTACTGTCCGAAGCTTTATGGGCGCATAGAATCTCAAGGCATGGTGCTACAAAGGTAACTCCATATGAGCTCGTATATAGTCAAGAGGCCGTTTTACTAGTGGAAGTGAATTTGAATGCTTTGAGAATAGCCAAACGGAATGATTTATCAGCGGTGGACTTTTATAACTTGATGATGGACAATATTGATGAAGTCGCTGATAAACATTTGGCTGCTTTGGAGGCCATAGAGAGACATAAGTTGAGGGTGGCAAGAGCTTACAATAAGAAGGTCAAGTTGATGACTTTTCAAGTTGGTGATCTCATGTGGAAGGTGATTCTACCAATTGGTTCAAAAGACAGAAAATTTGGGAAGTGGTCTCTAAGTTGGGAAGGTCCTTTTAGGATTACAAGAGTAGTTCCTGGAAACTCATATTTGGTGGAATCCATACAAGGGGCGTTGTTACCTGGAGCTCTCAATGGAAAATATTTAAAGAAGTACCACCCAAGTGTGTGGCAAGAAGCCTAGATAGGCAACAACCGATAAATAACTATCGCCCTTAGCATAAACATGGCCGATATATACTTATCGCCCTAAGAACATATAAATGGCCGATGGAGTGCTGACATCGTCCTTAGAACAAACTTGGTACAAGTTATTTTCCGGCATAACAGGGGGGCATGTGTTGACGCTCAAAAGTGGCACCGTCACATAATTAGCTTAGGCTATATAAAGACTAATTCAAACTTAGGATTGGAGGTCACTCCGAATGGCTATCTCTAAGAAGATCGAGATGGATATGAAGATGGTCTATAGCAGAGCTCGGATGTAATAGTTATGACAAGTTCGGAGATGCTCATGTTGACACCAGATTAAAGAATGGCATGAAACTCAATTAATATGGCCTCTGATGGAAAACTTCTCAACACGAAAGTTGTGCATCTCGTCGAACAGTTGATTTTGATATAAAAATCGTCTTAATCCGAGATCGTATCCAACCTAGGACTGAAGCAAACCAATTGGTGAGACCGAGTTGATCCAAGAAATTACAGAAGGATACCGAGAGTTGGCAACGTTCACTCGGTGGGACTGAAACAAACCAATTGGTGAGACTGAGTTGGTCTGGGAAATTACCAAAGATTCCTGTCCGAGTTAGGTTAGGGTTTTTGATGTTTTGGATGGAATTTTTAGTCCTTTTCTTGTATGGGAAGTCCATCCACCTCATAAATAGATGATAGGTGACGGCTGATTGAACAACACACAATCGCAAAAAACACATCTACTACTTTTTCATCTACGTTTTGTCTCTCCCCCGTTTTTGCTTCCTCGTTCTTTGTCATTCTTCATGTTGGAGAGCTGCAAATGCAGAGGCTCTAGGGACGGTTGGACCGACCTAGGGCAGCCCATAGCCGCCGCACTCCCTGGCGGGGTCCCTCCCGGGAGTGTTGGGTTTCGGGTCCTCAAAAGTTCTCTCCGATTGTCTTGCGAATCACGCTTCCGGTGAGACTCCTTCGCCGTGAGCTGCGATGCATCACCCCTGGTGTCGAGGGTACACGTGACGTGTTCGTGTGCAAACACGGACGGGCTTCTCAACTTCTTCGCTCAGTTCATCGCGTTCTTCGTCAAGGGTACATAAAATCTATTTTTAGTGCCCTTGTTGATTCTGATGATTTCCGCAAAATCTTCAAAAGGTGTTTATTCTTCAAATTCCACACTCTTAAACACCACACTTGCATCTGTTCTTGATTTGTTTCTCTAAGCCATGTTTTTCTTCAAGATTCCTCAATTGTGTGGAATCTCAATCTATACAACTCTGGAACCTAAGTCAAAGAACGCTTAGTGAAATTCCTCAAGACACCCCTGGTCAAATCCTCAAACTTGTTTGTGTCAAAAAACTTATGAGAACGCATATGACCTCTCCAAATTCTTCGCATCTATACTTTGTTCACAGGTACACATCCCCGCTGCTGAATCTCTAGGTTCTCATCAACTTAACTCATTTACAGCGCTCCTTGAAGACAAATTGCAGACCTCGTCGGAGAATTCGATTGTTCAAAATCCTCAGTTGAAGAAAACGGCCGATAGCAAAAGACCTCAGAAGGGAGGCAAGAGACCACAAGTGAATACTGCTTTAGAGATCCCTGATGATATCTATGCAGGGTACTGCACACCTGATGAAGCAATTTATGGGAAGGAGACGAAGAATGAGTGCAAAGTGCGCATTCAGAGGATGGAGAGGAGATGGGAATGAGAATAGAGGGAGTACAGATATGTGAATCCTAAGTACATGAAGAAATTCGCCATACACCCTCCATGCCCAAGACCTCCATTGGCATGAGGCCAAGAAGTTGATCCCGCTAGCATCAAGCGTGGTGAGGATTTTCCAAAAGAATGGAAAAAGGTGGCAAGCTAAGTTAGCCAAAATGACCAAAGAAGAAGTGAAGAAATTCAATGAAGATTCTGCTGCTGCGGCTGTTGAAGCCTCTGCTAGCAATCCTAAGAAGGCTATGCCAAAGAAGCCTGCTAACAAGCCAAGTTCCTCAGCTGCTATGCCCTCACGGTCAAGCTCTTCAAAGCCCTCACGACCTGTTCCTCAAGCTACTTCCTCAAAAGCAGCTCCAGTCCCCTCTGCAAAATCCTCAGCAACAGGTGCAAAGTCCTCAGCACCTGCACATCTCGCCTCTTACCAAAGGACCACTGGAATATCAATTGCTTCAGGAGCATCTGCAAATTCTTCAGCTCCTCCTCAGTTCTCAACTGGCCCAACCTTGCTAAAGAAAAAAGGCTGCTGCTGGATAGCACAAGGCAAAGTCCTCACAAGAAGCATGTCACCTTTCAAGTACCATCTAGTGAATACGAAGCTGATGATGAAGACCTAGCTGAAATCATCAGAGACAGATAGCAAAGGGCCGCTAGAGCCAAGGCCAATGATGTGCCACTTCTACTGGATCCAAAGTTGATCCTTGACATCATAGATCTCTGACACAAGGACCCTAACAGTCCTATGCCTGACTTCAATCTCACACCTGGCCAAAGTCATATGTTAACGACCTTTATTGGCGAAGAAAAATGGAAATTTGAGAAGGCCAGGCAACTGAAGAAAGCTCAGTACAAGAAGGAGCATTTTCTAAAGAAAAATGTCGTGAAGACGACTCCCGATGAACTTGTGACTATGCAGACTGAGATCAAAGCACTCAATGATGAATTTGACGCTTATCGTGCAGATTGGCCAGGAGCCAAAGCTAGATTCATCAAAATGGCAAAGGGATTTACATCAAAAGTTGCAGCTTCATCGCAACATGAAATTCCTCAGGCTAAAGCATCTGCTCAGCCTACTGAAGAACATGCAAGCACAGCTGATGACAATCAGGCTGTTGATGATTCTGAAAGTACCAGGGCTGCTGAAGAAATTCCAGCCACTTAAGAAATTGCCAGTGCAACCTCCACTGTTGCGTCTGAAGATCAAGCCAGGCCAGTTGAAGCATCTGCTACTGCGCCTGAGGACACTGAACATGCTAGGGCAACTACATTAGTTGCGCCTGAAGAAACTGAACCAATTTCTTCTGCTCCTCCTGCCAAGTCACCTTAGATGACAAGTACCAACCTTCCTTCTACATCAGAAGCGAAGAAGATCAAAGTTGTAGAGAAGGCATCTGTGAAGAAAAGGAAAGCATCTGCAAACTCAGAGTCTTCATCTCAAAAGAAAGTGAAGACTTTGACGAGATCCTATGCAAACCCAATAGATGTTGTTCCAATATCAAGCATGCCATCAAAGGAGATTGTTCCCTTTGGTGACGAATATGTGATTCCCAGTGAATCAGATGAAGAAAATCCTTCTCCTACTACGTCAGAGCACTTGGATGAAGAAATTGAAGTGGATAATATCCCGTCAACTCCTATGGTATCATCGCCCATGCCTCAGTTCACAGCTCAAGAGGCAGGCGTTGAAGAAATTGATGAAGAAGATGTGGATGTGGACATTGGGTCAACAACTCCAATTCTGAATGATGACTATTGGGAAATTCATCACCCCAATTCTCCTCTGACAACACCTCTGCACCAACTTCCTCAGTCCCTAGTACAAACTGAAGAAATTCATACGGGCTCTGAAGGATGCCAAGCTTCACTTCCTTCTGTTCCAGAAGAAGTTCCAGCTGGTAGTGATGAAGAAATGGAGGCCAAGGCTGCTGCTGGTGACACTGCTCCTGAAATTCCTCAGCCTGTGGCTCCAGAGGCTATGCATCAAGAGGCTGTGAAGACATGAACTGCAAATCTTCAGCCCAAGCCACAGAATCCTCACACCAAGAAGCAGAAGTTCAAGGCCGACGACTTCTTTGTTGAGCATCATTTCTTCACTGACTACAATCCATACGACTCTGCTCGACTCCATTGTAAGCGTTTTTGGACTGCCAGCCAGATGATTTTCTATTCCTCGCTGCTATTTGATAAGGACAAGATCTTTGACCATGATAAAATTCCTCATGTGGATATGGAGTCTCTTCTATGCTTCACCCCATTCCTCAGTGTTCTTCATGATGCTGGGCTGCTCAACTTCTGCACCGACATCTGCGATTGGAATGAAGAACTCATTCTTCAATTCTTTGCCATGCTGCACATCATAAGAAACGTTGAAGATGTGAATTCATGGGTAGTGGACTAGATGACTGAAAACACTCACTACAAAGCACCGACCTCTGAATTACTTCATGCCATTCCAGTTAGTCCTCCAACTAAAGGTGCAAGGCACATCTATGATGAACTAGAACTGTCAAATCATCTGATGCAAGTGCTGATGAAGCCTTTGAAGCCAGGCCAAGCTCCAAGGACCACATTCCTCGTCAAGGAATTTCTCTATGTGCCAAGGACGATATACAGAATATTGACCAAAACCCTCAGTCCAATCAAGGGCCATAACTCTAATGACGAAGAAGTTGTTGGCATAATGAGGAATCTATTGTTCAATATCATCCATGGTATTCCTATCAACTACCAGGATTTCTTCATGAGGACTTTGGCCAATGTATCCCTGTCACCATTTGAGTTGAAGCCTTACGCTCCTTGGATTATGAGATTCATCAGATCAAGGTCTTCAATTCATTACAAGGCTGACTTTCAAAACCATCTCAGTTATTTGCCCTCGATTGAAGTCCTCAAAAGGACCATTTCCTCAGCTGATGAGAAGGGCAAGTGTAACACCCTCGATGCGGCTATATCTCCCACGTGTCGAAGCACGACTTAGAGGCATAACCGCATTGAAAGCAATGTCACAAGTGAGGTAATCTTCACACGACCCATGTAATACATAAGGGAAAGAGATACATAGTTGGCTTACAATCGCCACTTCACACAATTACATAAATAAAGCATTACATCATCCAAATACAATCAAGGCCCGACTATGGAGCCAAAATAAAAGAAGACTACCCCAAATGCTACACAGATCCCCGATCATCCCGACTGGGCTCCACTATTGATCAACTAGCACGAAACAACACAAAGGACAAGATCTTCATCGAGCTCCTCCTTGAGCTTGGTTGCGTCACCTGCTCAGTTACATCGGCACCTACAAACTGGTTTTGGAAGTAACTGTGAGCCACAGGGACTCAGCAATCTCACACCCTCGCGATCAAGACTATTCAAGCTTATAGGAAGGGTAAAATTTATGAGGTGGAGCTGCAGCAAGCGACTAGCATATGTGGTGGCTAACCTATTCGCAAAAGAGAGCGAGAAGAGAAGGCAAAGCACGGTCGAGAAATCTATGATCAAGAAGTGCTCCTAGAACAACCTACGTCAAGCATAACTCCAACACCGTGTTCACTTCCCGGACTCCGCCGAGAAGAGACCATCACGGTTACACACGCGGTTGATGCATTTTAATTAAGGTCAACTTTAGGTTTTCTACAACCGGACATTAACAAATTCGCATCTGCCCATAACCGCGGGCACGGCTTTCGAAAGTTCAAATCCCTGCAGAGGTGTCCCAAGTTAGCCCATCACAAGCTCTCACGGTCAATGAAGGATATTCCTTCTAGCGGGAAGACCCGATCAGACTCGGAATCCCGGTTACAAGACATTTTGACAATGGTAAAACAAGACCAGCAAAGCCACCCAGATGTGCCGACAGATCCCGATAGGAGCTGTACATATCTCGTTCTCAGGGCACACCGGATGAGCCAGACGTTGGGTAAGCCAGCCCAGAGTTGCCCCTGGTAGCCTCGGACATCGCTCAGTTGGACCAACACTTAGAGAAGCACTGGCCCAGGGGGGTTAAAATAAAGATGACCCTTGAGCCAGCCGACTCAAGGGAAAGAAAAGGCTAGGTGGCAAATGGTAAAACCAATGTTGGGCCTTGCTGGAGGAGTTTTATTCAAGGCGAACTGTCAAGGGGTTCCCATTATAACCCAACCGCGTAAGGAATGCAAAATCCGGGAACATAACACCGATATGACGGAAACTAGGGCGGCAAGAGTGGAACAAAACACCAGGCATAAGGCCGGGCCTTCCACCCTTTACCAAGTATATAGATGCATTAATTAGATAACATATATTGTGATATCCCAACAAAATATCCATGTTCCAACATGGAACAAGCTTCAATCTTCACCTGCAACTAACAACGCTATAAGAGGGGCTGAGCAAAGCGGTAACATAGCCAAACAACGGTTTGCTAGGACAAGGTGGGTTAGAGGCTTGGTTCAACAATATACGAGGCATGATAAGCAAGTGGTAGGTATCGCAGCATAGGCATAGCAAAAGAGCGAGCAACTAGCAAGCAAAGATAGAAGTGATTTCGAGGGTATAGTCATCTTGCCTGAAATCCCGCAAGGAAGAAGAACGAGTCCATGAAGAAGGCAAAACGGACGTAGTCGAACGGTTCCTCACAAACGCGACGTTATCGGAACCAACCCGAAGAAGCCACACCGGAAAGAAGCACACAACATAGTAAACAAACAACACATGGACATGGCATGATGCACAACCAAGTATGATGCATGTCCGGTTTAAAGATACATGGCATGGCATGGCAAAGTGCAACAAACAACACTACAACTTAAGTGGAGCTCAATATGCAACGGAGTTGCATATAGAAGAAAACACCACATGACTTATTTCGTTCTCTCTCGTTTATGTACCCAACAAGATTAAATGTTGATTAGCATGGCAAGAGGGTGAAGCATAATAAAACTACCTAACTAGGCAAATTTAAATGAGGCCGGAACAACAAGCAACAAGTCCGAAAAAATCCTCATGTGCATATTTTTGGTTATGGTACTGTTCTGCCCTAAACCATATTTTAGAGTTGTTAAACATGCAAAGTGATGCCACCATGTTAAACTAGGCATTTTTCTACCCCCAAAGCATATAAAGTTTATTAAAATCCGAGTTACGATTATTTAGTTATGAATTAAATCATTTTAACATGACAATTAAGCAAAACTTAAACAAACAGCATTTTAAACATATTGTTTGTTTAATTTGGATGCATGCATATTTAGCTATTGACAATTCAAAATGATGGCATTTACTATAATTATGCATGCACTAGAGAAATGCTAAATTGCAGTGAACAGGGAAAAAACATATGCGGGCCGAAAGTAATGCACTGTGCAAACCCAGAAGCAGAATTGGCCTGAAGCGGATGTTTGCACGTTTTGGAAAAAAAAAACACAGAGGAAAAGAATTGAGGCTCCATGGGATTCGATCCCAGGGCCTTCTGCTGTTCGTGCGCTGCGATGACCAGTGGGCTACTGACTTGGTTAGCTGAAAAATGGAATTGACTGGACATGAAACATGAGCAGAGCTTGATCTGAGTGAAGCAAAAATTGGTGAAAACAAAAGGTGCGGCCGTGGGGTTGAAACGTTCCTTGTAGACTGTAGGGGTTCGTCCCTAGATGACGCATCCTCTCGAACTGAACTGAACTGAAGAAACACGAACAGGTAGCAGAAAGGAAAAACAAGGGGGGCGCACGCGATTTGAACCCCAGATCCCTCAGATCATGCGCGGCGATGATCAGCAGGCTAGTGAGGGGATTGAGCTCAGATGGGGCGCAATGACTAAAGGCTGATCCTAACTACAAGCCATGGCTTCGGACGGACGGCAAAACTCCGGCGACGACAGCGAGCGAAGGCGGCAGCTTCTGCAGCAGAAGAGCACCGGCGTGGGTGCGGGATTGGATGCTTGAGCAGCTGCGGGATGGTCGCGTGCAGGCGGAGCAGCTGCAGGAGATTGGCTCGAGCACGAGCTTGAGCTCGTCCCGGGCATGGCGGCGAGGCAAGACGCAGCAGGGCCACGGGCTCGCAAACTAGCGTGGCCGTGCGCATGTGCAGATGCATGTGCGTGTTGGTGTGCCCGCGAAGGTGCAGCAAAGGGGCGGCGTGCGTGCAGAGGACGCGCATGTGCTGTGCGCGTATGTGCAGGAGGCGCATGGGTGTGAGGAGCTCGAGCACCTCATCCACGGCGGATATGGGATTGGCGACTCGGGAAGACGACCACGGTGACAGAATTGAACCGGAGGGAGAGATGGGGAGGAGCGGGGCTTCACCGCGGGGTGCTGCTGGAGTCGTACGAGGTCGCGGGTGACTGGAGACGGCGGGATGGCGCGATGATCGACGGAGGCGCTTGGGTCCGTGAAGCAGAGGAAGCAGAGGAAGATGACGTCGAGGAACTTGGTGGCTCCGGCCTTGGATCGCAGCGGGAACGGGGTTGTGGAGGCGTCGTGGTGCGTGTAGAGGAAGAAGGGGCCGGCGTTGGAGTTCCTACGCCAGAGGAGAGCTCCGGCTCCTCGTCCATGGCGATCAGGAGCGAGGCAACAAAGCGCTTGGATGTCCCTTACCTGCGTGGCGGCGGCGGAGAAAGAGGGGGAGGGGAAGACTAGAACCCTAGGGCGCTGCGGGGCCTCTTATAGGGGCGAGGCGCGGCTCGGCTGGCTGCCTCGGTGGCCATGTGCGGCGTGGTGCTCTGTTTTACCGTGAGAGAGGAAAGCGACTGGAGGTGGAAGAAAAAGTGAGAGTTGAGGGGATGACAGGCGGGCCCGAGGGGGTGCATTGAGCAAAATTTACCAGGAAGAAGAGGAGAAAAGGCCAGGCGCGGGCTGGGCTAAAGTGGTTGTTGCTGGGCTGTTGCGATGTGGCTGGGCTGCACTGCTGCTCTCTCTCCCCTGCCTCAATTTATTTTCTTCAAATTTCTTCAGGCAGGAAACAAAGAGAAAAAGCACAGGGATTTTGGAGAGGGAGTAGGCTGGAGTACAAATATCTCAGGAATTCTGGAATTATGCACCATTTAATAAATTGGCTTGACAATTTTATAGATAGAAAAATAATTCAAGTTTGAATTAAATGCAAACTTGAGCCATTTTTCAATCCAACCAAAACGACTCCAAAAAAATATGATATTTGACAGAGAGGTATAATGCATGGAGTAAGATCACCAGGAAATAAATGAACATTAATGGAAGAGGGAAAATGTCACTTGCAAAAACATGAAGGAAGAAGGAAGGGAGAGGTGTTGATACAAGGGCATGGCTTGAGAGAGAGATATCAAGGGCTGATTCACACACAACATGAAGAATGCAACTCACATGATGAGCATGATGAAATGTAAAATGATAAGGGTAGAATGCAACATAACAAGTGAGATGAGCATGGTGCAAGAAGCAAATATATGACAAGGCACTCAACATGATCATGACATAAACATATAGGAATGAAATATGCAAAACAATTATGATAATACAACAAACACAATAACCACACGGCAACAACTAAAATAAATAGAAGGCATCTAGAGCATCGGTCTTGGGGCATCACAGCAAGGCTGCTATCATTGATGAAGGCACTCGTCCATTGGATGGACAGTTTCACAAAGTTGCATCTTATTCTACCAATGATGACTTTGCCACACAAGACTCTACCGTAAAATATTCAAAGCAAATTCCTCAAGCCACTGCTCCATGAGTGGTGACTGATCGTGAGCTTCTCCTCGGTCTTCATCAGAAGGTCGATCGCAACCACAAGTGGGTCAAGCGTCAGTTTGGTTCAATTCTTCAGAATACGACGATCACGCAAAATACTGTGAAGAAGAACCACTACTACTTGCATGAAGTTTTTGACCGCACTTGGGCTGTACTGTCTCACCTCCACGGTGATGAAGATCTCAAGTAGATGGGCTTCAAGCAGGACTTTGACTTGTCTCAACCGCCTTCAAAGAAATTCAAGAAGGTCAAAGTTCCTCACTTGGTCCCCAGTTCATATTCTTCACTGCACAAGACTGATGAAGCTGAAGATTTGAATGACACCGCGGCAACCCCTACTCCAACGGACGACCCAAACACCGCTGCCGCTCCTCCATTGACATCTTGATGATATTCTTCAGGGGCGTTAGTCCTCATTTTTCACCCCTTTTGGTCATTCGATGACAAAGGGGGAGAATTTTGAGTTAGTCTTCAATCGGGTCTCTATATATGAGCTTTTTCTGTTAAGTTACAACTCTCACTTTTCTGAAGTGTTTGTTGATCGAGTTGTAAACTTAAGTCCTATGGTGGTCTGATACTTCTGCTCTGTTTTCTGCATGCTATTTCCTCAAGTTCGTTAGTGCACACATGCTGAATTTCGTCAGACACCATATTTCATCATGCATTACAAATTCTTCATATCATATGTTAAATGCTTGTATGAATTACAAGATATACGGGGAGATCTCCATGATTCTACTCTACAATGTGCATTTGCTATTCAAAGCAAACTAGCAAAGTGGCTCGCTCGATGCGCGGGCAAGAATTTTAAAAACTTCAATAATAAGAATAGATTATTTGATAGTTTTATAGAAAATTTATAACCAAATTAGATGACATTTACAAATATAAGACTCATGCAGACATACTTTTTTCATAGCTATCTTTGTTTTTCTTATTAATGTATAAATATACAAGTTATACATTTACCATTTGCCTACTGATTATGCATGTCCTACTAACAATATTTTTGATGATGACACGCATTGTACAAATTAATTTTGTGTCATTTTTGTTTTTTTTTCATGTTGCAATATTTTATTTTATTTTATTTCTTAAACACATATCTAATAGTTCTCATTGTTTTCATGTAATCATAGGTAAATTTGTTATTACTATGAAAGATTGGCATATTCTTTTTTATTTTTAAGTTAGATTTAAAGTTCATATTTGGTAGTTTTATCGGTTTGCCGTGAATTGGTTATTTTGAAGATAATATGAATTTATGTTTCACATTTTGGGAAATATTGGGAGGGCACATTTAGTTGAATTGTTTAGGGCGACGTGTGGTGGGGTGATCATGTTTGTGGTGTGCGTCCGACTTGTTATGAAATTACAGCTTCTGTTGCTCAACAGATGTCGCGTCGTAGTACATTGTTCAGTTTTAATATATGAAGTGATCTGCGGATAGGTTGCATATGCATTAGATATTTTATATTTTTTAAGTACCGTCTAATGAATTTTTTCATGTACTATATGTTTGGACGAATATGTTTTAAATATTTTGCACAATAGAAACATACTCGCTCCAAACATATATAAGACGTTTTAGATATTTCAGTATGAACTACATACAACTAAACTGATTGAACAAATACATTATAGTGCGTCTATATACATCCAAATCAGAAAATAGTTAGAACGTATTATATTTATATTTGTTTACGGAGGAAAAATTATTTAGGCTAAAACACATGTATAAAAATATATTTCTTTAGAGGATGTACACTGCACGTAATCATAACTTATTAGTAGTGTTTTTTAGAAGTGTTTATTTTTTGCCGGGATGATTATTTTGGATTTAGGCAAACACAACCTCAGAGCCACACGTCTTCTTTTCCACTTTCACCATCACACAGTAACTCGTTGATTTTTCCCCATCCCCTTTCTCCTTACCTCCATTGACTCCAAAATAGCAACCACGGATGAGGTTCGACTGGTAGCGCTGGTACATCTGAAGCTCCGCTTCTTGAGCACGCAAGCAGCTGACTCGCCTATGCTGGCCCAGGCTAACCATGTACGGCGGCTGATTTTGGTCCTCGTACGGCTCCATGGTCTCGTAGGCTGGTAAACTGCGATGCTAGCAGCAGCAGGTGCCCAAGGTATGATGCGAGATCATCGATCTGCACTGTGTCGTGACTGTCTGCATCCGTGTAGTTGATTTGGTCCCGTATTTCGTCTCCCACAACAGGTTGGATCCGACTCGAGTTTGAGGATGTTGGCAACTCTTCTTCCCCAAACGCACCGGACGCATCGTCGTTATTCCCAGTCGAGGCTGCCCGGCACTTTGTCGTCATCGTCCACAGCGGCAACACTCTTCCAAGTTCGAAGTTTGACCTGTAGGTCCCTATTTTCTATTTCCTTTTTTGAGGGACTATTTTCTATTTCCTGAGTGTCATATTTAACTTTTTTCTTTTACATTTTCCTGTTTTTAAGCGATTGAATTAGTTTAATTAAGGAAATGCCTCTTTGTCGAAAACGCTTCTTCATTTTTTCCTTCAAATCTTGGGTAAACATGTGATTCATTTTTAAGTGTTTTTTAAGTGTTGAATCTTGAATGAGGTAGATACTAATATGTTTTGAAGTTTAGTATATGCACGAGTAAATTTTCTTGACTACAAAAAAAAAGATAATTTTGCTAAAGCTGTGCAAGATGGACATACAAATTTTTATTTTAGTGATTTGTTTAATTCAAGCGTTTTTTTAAATTGGCATATGAAGTTGGAGTTTATTTATATACCATGTATATATTTCCATTTGACCCTGCTCTTCATTTTCATTCGATTCACTTATGGTTAATGTACTAAATGATGATAGTAAGTTTTGAATACCAAATACTCCCTCTGTAAACTTTTATAAGACGTTTTAGGTCACTATTTGGAGCAGAGGGACTACATCTCAATGCGTAGTGTTATTTTGTTTATTCCCCCTCCACCTTTTTTAAGTAGTAAATTTTGGTTAGTTATAGTTTTGATATTTCCCAAGAAAAAATAATATTTAATAACTGAATATGGAAACATGTCCGATTGCATTGCACATAAAAAATATAACAATGTCCCAATGCTCTCACTATTTTTTTGCAGTTAGTAATTAGTTTGAAGAATCAGATATCACATAATATAGATTGTTGATGTTTTGTAGAACCGAACAATTTCCAGCAAATGTTGATTCATGTTTGCAATACTTTGCCATGTTTGGGGACCATATTCGTCCTGCCATATGATATTAGCACAATGAAATCAGTTTATATTTTTTATATAGTGTGCATTGTACTAAGTTTTTATATATGTAATTCTTATGTAATATGTTGAATGTAGCGACCCGACCTCAGACGGTCAAGTCTCTATACTTAAGTGTCATCCCTGGATAGGTATGCTGACACATACAGTACTCGAGGATTTATAACAGAGTGCAATCACACACTTATTACATTGATAGTCTGAAAAGAGAATTTATTACAATAATATGGCTTAAGGCCATCTAAATAAGATAATAGCAGAGGGCTTCGAAGATAAAGTGAGTCCATCAACTCCAACGGCATAGTTGAGTGCACGACAACGACCTAGCGCACCTTACTCTTCGTCTGAAAAGTCTGCAACATAATACGTTGCAGCCCGAAAATGGGTCAGCACAGGGAATATGCTGGCAAAATAACACTGTAGAGCAATGAACATGTAACAGCTATAACTATATGCATATATGACTGCTGGAGGCTCTAGGTTATCATGGTTTTGCGAAAAGCCAATTTTTTCCTACAACAAAGGAATATATTTTGTTTAACTATCATGGTAGTTGATAAACATTGAGAAGGTTCCTCCAACTCAATCCTAGTTAAAAGTAATTAACAACCCAACAAAATTAATTAAGAGTGACGAGATCAAATCAATAATTCAAGTACCAGATAGTCAAGATGTCCATAACTGGTGACATGGATAATCATGATTAGTTTGTACACTCTGCAGAGGTTTGCACACTTTTCCCTACAAGACTCGATCTCCTCCGCTGTATTTCTCACACTGCATGGTGTTTGAGAAACGGATGACCGAGAGACAGTATTTCCGAAAAGGTCCCCTTAACCGATAAATAGGCTGGTATACCTACAATCCCCTACATCTGCTAGCCCATCATGGAAAGGATTCCCAGAACTTACTCAACTATGCCAGAGCCCATAATGGCTTGTGGCTGCACATGGAAGTTTCTAGCATGAATAATCTTTTGATCCCTTTGAGCCTGGGTGACATTCCATAGGGTGATCACACGGGTACTCCAGGATTCCCATGGGCAAGCACTGGGTTCTCCAGGTGCCCGGGCAAACCACTGGGTGCTCCAGGGTGCCCCAACCATTCCACCTAGATGTGTATTAAAGTAGCCACCTTAAGTTTCCCTTAGTTAATATTACTCTCGCAACTTTCATGAATCTCACAAACCAATCCACGTCTAAGAGCATAGCAAAGTAGTATAAGCCTGACGCAATAATATCCGAGGTTTAATGAAAGACAATAGGTTCCTACCTCATCAACTACTTCCCAAAACCCACATGTTAATCAAATCCTAACCATGCAATGTTTGAGGATTGAAACTAATGCATAAAAACTAGGTAAATAAGGGATATGATCAAAGTGTGAACTTACCTTGTACTGTTGATGAAGATGATTCACACTCATAATTTCTGATAGTTCTACTCGTCACACTCCATTCAATCTATCGTGAGCAAGCAATTGTAACCACACATAAGCAGTCATGCAAAAGAATCGAAGCAAAAATCTCAGAAAACTTCGAAAACAAGCAATTAACTCTTGCAACAGAAAACAATTTCTAACAGTACCAAAATTAGGTGGATTTGGTCTTATCAGAAAGTTTAGGTCAAGAGCTTTGATTTGCAAAAAGAATCAACTAGATCGGAGTTACGGAACTCAATTTATGAACAAAAGAAGTTTGAATATGAATCTGAACAAATTTTGAAATTTGAAAATTTCAAAAAGTTGATGTGACAGGTTCACTGGACAGGTGGAAACAAGACACCACTATAGGCGCTGGTTTCATCTAATTTGGATGAACGAGTAAAAAGTTATGGCTATTTGAAAAATCACGGCCAAGTTGTTTTACGGAAGAAAAATAGCTACGGCTAAAAGAATTCTAGGTCTAATGTATAAATACAGAGACTAATTGATAATCTAATTATTCTACCGTACTAGTCTAGAAATAATAAACTACATAAGTATAAAAATAAAAAAAATGAAGAAAAATACCTTTATAAGGTAGAGAAAAGATGACTTCGGAGAGAGGAGACAATTTCTAGAAGTCCCGCAGGAGAGGAGAAAAATATTTTTCTTTAATGAATCAAGTCAAACCAAAATATTAATTTAACCTGAATATGATGATTTTTGAAGGCTCTATAAGTCTATATTTATAGGTGGAAAAAAGGTTTAGAATCAAAGACTAGGCAATGTGGGACTAAACGTAGACGAAAAGAAAAGAAAAGGGGAGGCGCCTCGCATGTTACTAAAGCCTTACGCGGTTCCACCGGCCACGCGCACTTTAGTTTTTTTTGAACTCTTTTTTAAAAAAAGAATTTTTTTTGAAAATAATATTTTTTTCTCCAAGCATAACCGAAAAAATAATTAAAAACAGTTACGGGCCTGTCTGCTGACTATATTGCGTACATGGCAACGGATAGTTATAGGCCGCACACATAGTTTGTTTTTTAATAGAAACAGAAAAGGAATAACGGAATAATGAAAATAAAAGTAAAATTATATATAGGCATATTATATATCAAAATTTTCGGAAAACGATTTTCTACAACTTGAAATTTTTCTAGCGTCGAATAAAATCCACAAAAATCTAAATAAAGCAAACAGTGCTACTGATGTAATAAAACCCCATAAAAATCATTTTAGTAATACCAAAATTATTTCTCTCCAATTTTCTACTGTAGGGAATCATTTTACCCTATTTTCCATATATTTTATTTTTGGAGAAAAATAATTTTAATAAAAACCAAATAACTCCAAATTGAAAATAATTTCAAAGGGACTTTAAATTTGATTATTTTAAAATTCCAACTCATATTTCATATGTTTTGAAGAAGTCATTTTATCTTCTCTCATGAAAATCATTGAGTTGCTTAAAATTTCTGAATTTGAAATATTTTCAGATGGAATTCAAACTCTTTTCAAAAACCCTTTTCATTTAATTAAATGGAAGAAGTCATATCATCTTCACTCTAGGGTTTTGTGATGCAATGAATTTGAATTCATGGATCCAAAAGCAAGAATGAAAGTTTGGGAAAATCCTTTTATTCCCTCTCATTTAACTTTCAAAAAGTTTTAAATTTCACTCAATTTCACACAAGCAATCACACCACAATCAAACAAACAATCAAAACTATTTATTTAATATAACATTCGAAAATTGAAAATTTTGGGATGTTACACTGAAAGTGTGTTATTTTTTCATACCTTCAGAATATATTTTTTATAGACTATGTTCTTGATCACATCATCCTCATTACTATCTTCATCATTTACCATTACCCGCAGTCCATCCACCAAATTCATAAGTTTCCTTACTAACTGCTGCAAACTAAGCAACACATGAAGGTGTACGGCCCAACTTAAACTATTAGTTTTGGCCAGGACATATTTAATGAAACATCGCACCAATTCATTGGAAACATTCCCATTCTTAGTAAGACAGAGATAGATGTTCATTTTGTACAAAAAAACATTCTTCCCTTCGGGAATTGGCTGTATTAATGTAGCTTTCCACGAATTATGAAAATCCACACACTTTGAATAACCATGAAAGGGTTATCAAGAGAATATTGTCTGTAGAAATCATTGGTACACTTTAATAAAGAATGTGATGTAGTAAAAGATTTTACAACTGTATGCATCAGAGATTTTGAACAACACGTTAATTACTACATCTCAATTTTCTATATGAAAAAGGTGGTCTTTTTATTCATTTTCTACATGTGATGTAGTTACAATTCTCAGTGAGTTAAAATTCTGCATTACACGCTCTGATTATTCTATATGCAAGAAAAGGTTGTTCTATTTGTTCTAATTATCTACATGTGGACTATATAACAGAAGAATTATCCTTCCCTGGAAAACTGTTCTCATTCTTCTATACAAATAGTAAAAATAAATAAAAAAAATACTCGAATATCATAGAAATAATTTTCAAGAAAATCTCATCTGAGAAAATATTAGTACACACCAACTACCACTCTGGTTAGGTAAAACATAAAACATTCTTATCCCACAATGTGTTTTGGTAAGGAACATACCTAGAGGTCATTGATTGATGTTCTATTTCTACATATTTCCAAGTTGTGTACTTTAAAATACATTAACTTCTGACACAGAGAAACATTCTAGCAGATTCTTCACTTGCACTCACGTTCGAGCTACATTTTTTCTATCCCTTCTGCACCACCTCGTACGTACCCATATTACCATGCTAAGAATTTTAAATTCCTTGATTTTGGATAACCACAGCATATAGAGCAGCACAGTGGTTTCATCTTGCAGAAGAGTGGTCAAATACTTGTTGTTAAGCTTAGTTTGAAAGCACTTTCCGTGTAACCACAGGAGCACCACAGGAGCAGTGTTATATTCGCTCTAAAAAGTAATATATTGTATTGACTATTGTACCCTGTTTAAAAAAGGTAAAGCAAGGGAATCAGGGAGATTCGAGCTAAGATCCGAATACAGGGCAATGGTATGCATTATCAACCAAACCAAGTGATATACTATTAACAAAAAATTATGCATGGATAATCTAACATAAGCAGCAGCAACAATCTCACCCTGAATGAACTAATGAAATACAAACGAATCATGTATGTGAGAGTCAGTGTGCATGGATTTATATCTACAGGACAATTTACCGTGCCTCCCATGTTTATTTGTTTCCATGGTCCATCTTCTCCTCCCCGACCTTTGTTTGTTTAATAAACATGACCCATTGGCTTTGCATAGCCTAATGATATCTGGGTGTAAACTCTACCATGTGAGAGAGGAAGTAGTCAATCCACTGACGAATTAAAGATGAATAGCATATCCAGCACGCTGGCTGTGGAAGATGGAGCAATGGCCGCACGTCATAGCCTTGCGATAATATTCCAGATTTCTCTCGAATTTGCACTTGAGTATGTACCCCTGGTTTGGTCCCTCGCCCTTTTTGCAGCGTGGAGCATCTGTGCTCGATAGCTTGTCCATTGTTGACGCTTGCCCAAACCACCTATTACCTTCCATCGTCTTCGCATGCTCTTATATGATATCTTCTCACTGGTTGCAGACCGACTGCTTTCCATGTGAGATCATGTTGCTGGTTGGCAATTACTTTGCGGCAATAAACATATGTCTCCAATACTTGAACATAGAAGCTAGCAGATCTGATCAATTCCTTTGCTGGAAACACAAAAACGTTAGTAAAGCATTCACCTTGATTGGTTTCTTTCGGAGACTATCAGCACGGAGCAGGTTACCTGCCGATTGGTTTCCATATGAGATCATGTTGCTGGTTGCCGATTCATGTACGTTTGCAACAAACCTAGCAAAACACAAATCTTTATTGCATGTACGGAGCACCTAGCTATTGAATCGCTCTGCCGACCAGATATGTAGATCGATCTCTCATAGGTTATCACGTCAATGTTTGCCTGCCAATTGCTTTCCATATGAGATCATGTTGCTGATTGTTGTTTGATGTACGTCACCAAAAAACCTAGTAAAGCATGAAGCCCAATTGATTTCATCAAGATGCGCACGTATGGAGCAGTTAGGTGCTCAATCCCTCCGCCTTCGGGAAACACCATGGTAGGCATGAACGACTGTCTTTTTATAGATCGATAATGGAAGCTTAAGATCGTGGGTGTGTAATTTAGAGAGGATGGCATTGGTGGGTAATTTCATCACCTCTAATGTTGATCTAACGGCCCTTGTTTTCTGTTGTAAAATATTAAAGGCCTGATGTTTCTGATTTTTGTGGAAATTTCTAGCTTATTTCCTTTTTCTGGTTAACCCGTCAAGCGTTTTTTATAGATAAATAGATTCCTAACATATGCACATCTTCAGGGGGAGTTCTTCTATATCTTGCAATCAAATTCCTAAATATCAGTATTTACACTTCATATGTTTATCCCCGTTGAAAACTTAACCTATATTGTCATCAATCACCAAAAAGGGGGAGATTGTAAGTGCATCTAGTGCCCCTTAGTGATTTTGGTGTATTGAGTACTTATAGGTTAAGGGACTAATGAGTTTGTGAGCGTACACAAGTCTATAAGTCTATGAGGATTTTGATATTTACGATGAAAGTCAACCCCTAAAAATGAATGCCTTCAGCTGAAGACTTTGGTTTTCTTGAAGACTTTGAAAGTGAAGAAATTTGTGTGACCGTGAAGACTTGATATTCATGCGAGGATTATGAAGCATGAAGACTTTTGTTTTCATAGTTTCATTTTCTCTTTCTTGATTCATATGAAACACCGTAATTTTAAAGGGGGTCGAGGTAAAACTAAGGAAAAGTTTCCAAGTGATGCTCATCTCAAAATCCTACAACTACCCAATCCTTTCGAGTGAAGCCATTGGAAATCTCATACAGTTCAGTCAATTTCTTCAGTGACATAGACGAAGATCTTTTGGTCTCTGAGGAATTTGTTCTGACTGAGAGTTAGGAATTCGCCGGTGCGGATTGCCTACAAATGAGGAACATGATAGCCCTGAGGAATTTGATAGTCAAATTTCCAACCGTTGCTGTGCTATGCGCCAGCTGTCCCAAAATATCGTCCCACCTAATGGTCATATCATTGAAGGGCATTTATGTCTTATCATGTCGGGCTGCTCCCTAGGCTATAAATAGCTGCCCCTACAACGACTAGTTGGTTGGCTACTCCGAGAGAAACTGACACTTGTCATTGAGAGCATCCCATCCTCCTAAGAGTTTGAGCAAAAATAATCAAGTGAGGAAAACCCAAACCCAAACACCTACAAACCCAAAGTGATTGAGCATCACTAAAGAGATTGTTCCTATTTGGAACCGACGCTTGTTACCTTTAAGGACTATGCATCCTCCAGACGGTTAGGCGTCATGGTCTAGAGCATCCAAGAGGAAATTGTGGATCGCCGAGTGACCGAGTCTGTGAAGGTTTGGAAGTCACCTGAAGACTTACCATGAGTGATTGGATGAGGTCTGTGTGACCTTAGCTCAAGGAGAATACGGTGAGGACTGTGTGTCCAGGACTGTGTGTCCTCGGGTTTAAATACCTAGCCGCTCCAACCAGACGTGCGACTGTCACATCAGTTGGAACTAGTCTACCAAATCATCGTCTTCACCAAGCTACTGGCTCTATTTCCTCAACCCTTTCGTTTCCTCATTCATGTGTTAATGAACTTGATCGTTAATGTTTGAAGACTTTGACTGAAGACTTTCTCAATTTTCTCAGTCCTAATTCTTCAGTCACTTTGTCTTCAGCCTACTTATCCTGTTTACACGCTACTTGTACTCTGTTCTTGCTTTCATTTCATCATGATGACTGTGCTACTAATCTATTACACTTGGCATCTGAGTATTTATTCCGCTGCTAGTTGTTCGTGACTTAGGAATTTCCTCACCGAGAAATTCCTCAATGACGAATTTGTAAAAATTGCCTATTCACCCTCTCTAGTCGATATAACGCACTTTCAGCCAGGCAACATGCCTTCCCTAGCTATGTGGCATGCCAGATGGACCGTCGAGTACTCCCCATTCCCGGGCATGTGGGGCTGCAACGCGAACGCCGAAGGCCTTCTCCTTTTAAACATGTATAAATTGTAACATTTGGTTCTGCTCCTTGGCGGGATCAATGGATAGAAATAATGATTGGAAACACAAGGGCGGGGCTTTTCCCGCCCGATAAGCAGGGTAGTAACTAGGTTGGCGTATCATCGGTTTGGTCACATGCGGTCCCACATGTTGTAGTGATACAAAGCCTAGCCAATGCGTGTTGACCAGGGGGGTGGAATGACAGCATGGTATGCGACGGGGAAGGGACATGCTTTATGTACGTGTTCTAGTTTCTCATTTTGAACTTGCGAACATGACAAGCGTGATGCACGAGTAGTTTTGAATTTACAAGTTCGGTCTCAGTTTTTGAATTTACGAGTAGTTCGTAGGTCGGGTCAAGCATCGTACGTAAATTATGAAGTTGATGCAAAAGGTAAGCATAACGTTCATCCTGGTTTGTTGGTCCCCTTCATGGGTTGATGGAGGGATTACTAGTTACAGTGATGCATATAATTGACACCTAATGTGAGAAAAGGGATCGCACATGTCTTTATTGACTGAAATGACAATGCAATAGTACAATAAGAATTAAGGCCACGACGACGCGATCACAGTGATGGTTACAAGAGGCAAGAATAAAGATGCATCCATCAATGTATGACCTCCTCCTCCTCGACTCAGTGCACCGGGCCACCGACCGGCGGCTCAGGAGCGGTGGCTCTTGTGGCAAGGTCAAGGTACTTCTCAATAAAGGCGTCCAAGGCTTACAGCCGGTTGACGAAGGCCAATGTTGTAGCGTCCTCACCGGCCTTGTAGATGCCTATGTACACGACATTCTCATACATGTGGATGTGTAGGCTGACGAATTCTTGCAGGGCGAGGCGCTTCGCGGCGAGCGCAACCTCCAGGTGGATATTCTTTGTTGCGTCGGCGGGCAGTCGCAGGGCCGCCAGTGCTTGAAAGAGGTTTTCGCCATGGATGCGGATGGTGGCAGGCAATGAGGACCCTGGCCATGCGTACTGGAAGAGTACGACAATGTCGTCCGTGAGCTTGTTGACGATGGTGAACTTGTTGATGGTGGCAACGATCATCTTGTCCAACCAAGAGTCGTAGCTGGCGTCGATGTGCCATGAACCAACTGGTTGCCAACACCCTCTAGAGACAAATCCTCGGTGCCATGCCGCAGGCCGACATCATGGACCATCTGGCACTGCCGCTGGCCACTCACGCACATTACCGCCATGGGTCTGGAGTGAGCACTGTTGCAATTAGTGTAGGTGCGTACGATGTGGTAGATGCATTGGAAAGGAGGGCCCCTTTATATGAGTGCAAACTGCGTTGCATTCACATCGTGCTGCCTCTTTTCCCCGTCCTCCTCCCATTACTTCCCTCGGCATGCTAATTGAAGGAGGATGCATCATTGGTCATTCAACATTTTGGGAACTGCTACCCTCTCCCTCGTCTGCATTAAAGCCGTATCGGGAACTGTCCTGGTTTACTAGTTTATCGTCCATTTCTTACACTACAAAAAAAGACACATCCGTGACATTTTGGGCAGAACGATTTTCTTTTTGTCATACTTATGACACTTCTATGACGATAATTGTGACAAAACCCGGTATCATCATAGATTTGGTGGGGTCCTACTTCTATGACAAAAAATCATGACAGAAAATGGGCTTTTCGTCCTGGGCGGGCCAAAGACGCGGCTGCATGACATTCTTTGGGCCGTCCATGACGGAAAAATACCATGGTAGAAGTGAGGGCGAGGAAAATATAGGGGAGTTCCCGGTTATGGTGGGTGGTTGGGGTTGAGCGATGCGTGTTTATCTCATACATACGCGCGTGTGTGCGAGGCGTTGGGATCTAACTGAACCCGAGCGATCAATCCCTTGCCATTAACTGAACCTGAGTGATTCCATCGCTACTGCTGCTAACTGAAGCCGATCGAACACAGCTGCCTCCTTCCCTTGATGAACAGTGAGCGTTGTTGAGGGGGTTTGGATGAACAATTCCCGGTGGGGGGTTGGATGAACATGACCCCATGGTAGTAGAGGTCGTTGCCGCTGGATGAATAGTACCCCGATCGATCGAGCCGGTGGACGAACAGGACCCCGTGGAGGACTGGACGAACAGGACCCCGTGGAGGGCTGGTTGAATAGTAGCCGGTGGAGGGCTGGTTGAACAGTAGCCAGTGGATGGCTGGATGAATAGTAGCCCGTGGAGGGGTGGTTGAACAGGAACTCCATGGAGAGGGCTGGCTGAACAGTAGCCGGTGGAGGAGCGGTGGAGGCTGGATGAACAGGAGCTCGTGGATGAACAGTCACAGGAGGAGGCTGGAGGAGGTCGACGGTGGATGAACAAGAGCCCGTGGAGGCAGTCGATGGTGGATGAACAGTAGCCCGTGGAGGCAGTCGACGGTGGATATGAACAGTATCCCGCGGAGTCCTGTTTTGCGGTACGCCACACCCCTCCTGATGAATAGGACCCCCGTTTTGATCGTAGCGCTCCAACACAGTTCCCTTTCCTCCGTTTTGCTGTACGCCACACCCCTCCCGTTCAACAGGACCCCGTTTCGACCATAGGAGGTCTATTTCCTCCGTTTTGTGGTACACTAGACCCCTCCCGATGAACATGATCCTGTTTCAACCGTGGCCGCTCGAACACAAGGCCATTCCCTCTATTCTGCGGTACGCCAGGCCCTGTTTCCATCGGGTGTTCCATCCAAGCCGGTTGGCTCCCGATGAACACGACGACGCATTTCGTTCCGACCCAGCCGGTTGCCTCCCCATGAACACAACGATGACGCAGCTTCTCCGTTCTGACCCAGCCATGTACATGAGCCCTGGCCGTATGTATGCGCGAGTAGGCATTCGAGACCCCCGCCCGTATGTATGTATGTGGACGTATTTTCGTTCTTGCACCCTAGCCGTTGTATGTACGTGTACATGCTACATGCACGCCTCAACTATGACACGTGCGTGCCTCTACATCGACCAGTATGTACGTATACGTTGCGACCAGAATGACAATGCTACATACGCTTCGACCAGGTGGGTCCTGACTGTCAGGCACTTCATTGCGTGCGAAGATGTAGCTGGTGGGTCCCAGTAGTCAAGGGGTGAATCATTATTTTTTGCCCGTAATATGGACGCACTTCCTTACGTGCGAAGATGTAGCTGGTGGGTCCCAGCAGTCAGGGGAAACGTTTTTTCACGAAATACGATGGCCCGTCCGGTGGGTCCCTGCTGTCAGGTGGAGGAATCATTATTTTCCACATAATAAGGAGGCACTTCCTTGCTGCGGCCATGGACCCAGCTGTCAGCCTCTCCACGTACAGTACTCTTCCGATGGAAGTCGTTCCTTGACCACGTTGACCACGCCGCGCCAAGAGCACCAAGGCGGTGGACGACGACAAGGCCTAGGAAGGGGGCAACGCGGAGCCGGGGAAGACGCGGTAGTGGATGCCCACGCGGAGGGAGTACGTGGGTTGACTGCTTCAGCTGCGGTGTGAGGCTGCCGTCGCCGGAGAATAACATGAGGTGTGGGTGAGTATAGAGGGATGGCATGGCCAGTGGTGGTAGCACAGCCGGACACGGGAGGCAGGAGCAGGCAGCACGCCCGACGGTTGTTTGGGCGGCTGGAGCAAATAGGCCAGAGGTTGAAGAAGCACTACGGCCGTTGGATGGACATCGTACGGTCACTGGAGCTAGAATCATTCATATTGACTAAGTTGACAAAGCCCTTCGTCCCCGTGAACTTAGTAGGCCCACAAGTCAGCCTCCCACTATGCTGGGTCCCAGCTAGCAGGGGGAGTATTCATTTGTGCGTAATAAGGAGGCACTTCCTTGCGTGCGAAGATATAGCTGGTGGGTCCGACCTGTCAGCAGGGGAACATTTTTTCACGAAATACAGAGTCCCTTCCGTTGGCTCCCAGATGTCAGGTGGAGGAATCATTATTTTGTGTGTAATAAGGAGGCGTTTCCTTGTGTGCGGCTGTAACACCCTCGATGCGGCTATAGCTCCCACGTGTCGAGGCACGACTTAGAGACATAACCGCATTGAAAGCAATGTCGCAAGTTAGGCAATCTTCACAACATCCCATGTAATATAAATAATAAAGGGGAGAAACATAGTTGGCTTACACTCGCCACGTCAATCAAGTACATAAATAGCATTACAACATTCAAACACTCATGGCCCGACTACGGTGCCAAAATAAAGATAAACCCAACATGCGACACGGTCCCGATCACCCCAACTGGGCACCACTACTGATCATCAGGGAAAGACACGTAGTATCGTTGAGAGTCCTCGTCGAACTCCCACTTGAGCTCAAGCGCGTCATCTGGAGCGGAAACATCAGGCCCTGCATCTGGTTTGGAAGTAATCTGTGAGCCACAGGGACTCAGCAATCTCGCACCCTCGCGATCAAGACTATTTAAGCTCAATAGGTAAGGCAAGGAAAATATGTGGAGCCGCAGCAAGCGACTAGCATATCTGGTGGCTATCCTGTGGCAAAAGAGAGCGAGAAGAGGAGGCAAAGCGCGAGTGAGTAACTAGAGGGCATCCTGCGGCAAGCATTACTCCAACACCGTGTTCACTTCCCGGACCCCGCCGAGAAGAGACCATCACGGTAACTCACACAGTTGATTCATTTTAATTAAGTTAAGGTTCAAGTTATCTACAACCGGACATTAACAAATTCCCATCTGCCCATAACCACGGGCACGACTTTCAAAAGTTCAAATCCCTGCAGGGGAGTCCCAACTTAGCCCATGACAAGCTCTCACGGTCAACGAAGGAATAGACCTCCTCCCGAGACATTCCGATCAGACTCGGTATCTCGGTTCTTCAAGACACTTCGACAAGTTAAAACAAATCCAGCAACACCGCCCGAATGTGCCGACAAATCCCGATAGGAGCTGCACATATCTCGTTCTCAGGGCACACTCAGATGAGCTCTCCATACAACTAAAACCAAACCTCGAGTTTCCCCGAGGGGGCGCTGCACAGGACTCTAGTTCGGACCAACACTCAGAGGAGCACTGGCCCGGGGGGGTTTAAATAAGATGACCCTCGGGCTCCGGAAACCCAAGGGAAAAAGAGGCTAGGTGGCAAATGGTAAAACCAAGGTTGGGCATTGCTGGAAAAGCTTTAATCAAGGCGAACTATCAAGGGGTTCCCATTATAACCCAACCACGTAAGGAACGCAAAATCCGGGAACATAATACCGATATGACGGAAACTAGGGCGACAAGAGTGGAACAAAACACTAGGCTAGAGGCCGAGCCTTCCACCCTTTACCAAGTATATAGATGCATTAAGATAACATGGCAATATAATGATATCCCAATAAGTAAATAATGTTCCAAACAAGGAACGGTCTCCAATCTTCACCTGCAACTAGCAACGCTATAAGAGGAGTTGAGCAATGCGGTTACATAGCCAATCAGTAGTTTGCTAGGACATGGTGGGTTCGAGGTTTGACATGGCAATTTGGGAGGCATGATAAGCAAGTGGTAGGCATCGTAGCATAGGCATAGCAAAAGAGCGAGCATCTAGCATAGCAAAGATAGTAGTGATTTCGAGGGTATGATCATCTTGCCTACAAAGTTGTCAGAGTTGACTGGATCCTCGAAAGCAAACTCAACGGGATCCTCGTTAGCGAACTCGTCTCCCGGCTCTACCCAAACAAGACAAACAAGCAGACGGAGCACAATCAACCACGTGCAAACTCAAACAACATGATGCAAAGATGGTATGCTATGCGGGATGCAATATGTGATGCATATGCAAGATTTGTCAAGGAATGCATGAACCTGGCCTCAACTTGGGAATCCAAGTGTGCCACTGGAAAGATGAGATGAAATCCCTTGAAAACGATATAAAGAACGCCGGAATCGGAGTTACGGTTTGGAAATGGCAAGTGATTCAAATATGGCCACGTTCTGCGATTTACAGCAAGTAGCCATCTAAATGCAACAAGATGAACATGCTACAGCACCCAAACATGGCAAAAAAATACATGGCAAGGATCCATTCATGATGCTTAACAAAAGACTAGCACTGAGCTACGGCCAAATCATCCATTAACAGGTTCAAACAAGCATGGCAAAAATGCATTTGGTAAACAGATCTCAGACTTAGTGAAATTAACACTTGTCTGGAATTTCAGATCAGATAGCACTCTTTGGAGCATGAAAACTATATGCTACAGAACCTGAACATGGAAAAGTAAAGCATGGCATGTAGCTACTCAAAGAGCTTAACAAAAGTCCCTTAGTGACCTTGAGCCAAAAGGGATCAGAAAATACATTTGCAAGCATATGAACATGACAAAAACATAATCAGTTCTCAGACTTAGTGAAAACTGTAGCATGCTGAAACAGATATCAAGTAGGCATGTTTACGAGCTCGATGCACTCACTACAGAGCATGTCATGACAATCTAAGCATACACCCATCAAGAATACACAAAATGCAAGCTATGCATGGCAAGAACAAAAACTTAGCATGCACGGATCAACTACAACATCCTCGGCAAAATCGCTAACAAGTAGACAATCTGCCCAGATTCACGAAATAGCAAAAGTAGAACTCTATTGACTCAAGCTAGGGTGCTCCATAATTGCAAACAGAGACATGGATGGATAGAGCACTACAAGATTAACAAACATACTTACTGATCATCCTCAAAAGAGACACGGATCACTAGGAAACAACATGAACATATGGCATAATGAGATAAACAGCTCAAGGACTTAGTGGAAATGCTAAGTCCCTGAAATCAGCGTTAACGAATGCTCCACTTTGCAAGCTTTTGCTAGTCACCACACACATCACAAAAATACATGAGTTGCACCTCTGGATAGATGGCAAAACATATAACAAAACTCATGAAGAGCTCAGGGGCATATCATGCACGCAATAATCATGGCAAAAATGACAAATATCTAATTGGAGCAGCAGATCTGACAATTATCTCAAATAGCATTCTTCCAACAGCCTTTCAGTCATCAAGATGAACTCAAATGAAAATGATGCAATGAGATGAAATGATGTGCTCTCTAAGACGAACATTTTGATATGCTATATTCCCAAAATGGAGCTATGGATGAGGAGTTACGACATGATGAACATGAGCAAATAATTAGGGTTTCAGGCAAAAAGTCAACCGAGACGGGATCCGGATCCAGATCTGGCCGCACGGACTTCGAGGTTCGCCGGGATCTCGAAGCTCGCCAGAGAGGGACTTGGAGGGCGCCGGAGGAGGAGGAAGACGGCCGGACTTGGCGGACCGGCCGGAGCTCTCGCCGGCGTCGACGGGAGCGGCTGCCGGAGTTGAGGAGGCGCGGGGCGGTGCCGAGGTGGCGGGGTCGTCTCCGGCGACGAGGCGGCGGGGCGGCGCGCGAAGACCCAGGCCGCGGGGGCTCTCCTTGGGCCCGGCAGGCCGCGGGCGGCGATGGGTGGCGGGAGGCCACGTGGCACGCAGTCACTGGCCGGGCGCGGCGGTGCGAAACGTCCGGTCAGGGGCGGACATGTCCGGCGCGGCGCGATGCGATTTGTTAGGGTTTCAGGGGGAAGAAGAAGCTTGGATCTCGGAGGGGGTCTTTAAATAGGCATAGGAGGAGCTAGGAGAGTCCAAATGAGGTGCGGTTTTCGGCCACGCGATCGTGATCGAACGCTCTAGATGATGGAGAGGGTTTTGGTGGGTTTTGGGCCAAATTGAAGGGGTGTTGGGCTGCAACAGACACGAGGCCTTTTCGGTCCCTCGGTTAACCGTTGGAGCATCAAACGAAGTCCAAATGGTACGAAACTGGACAGGCGGGCTACCGGTAGTAAACGAAGGCCGCTTGGCAAGTCTCGGTCCAATCCGGAAATGTTTAATCCCCACACATGAAAGAAAGGTAGAATTGACCACCGGAGGAGAACGAAGCGCCGGAATGCAAAACGGACAACGGGGAAAAAGCTCGAATGCAAGAGATGAACACGTATGCAAATGCAATGTGCATGATGACATGATATGCGATGCATGACAATGACAACAACACACGGAGACAAAAACCCGAACCCGAGAAAATAAAATAACTTAACACCGGAAATGGCAAGAGTTGGAGTACATATTGGGTAAATCACATCCGGGGTGTTACAGCGGCCATGGACCTAGCTGTCAGCCTCTCCACGTACAGTCCACATCTGACGGATGTCGTTCATTGACCACGTTGATCATGCCGCGCTGAGAGCACCAGGGCGGTGGACGACGGCGAGGCCTAGGAAGGGGACAACGCAGAGTCGGGGAAGATGCGACAGTGGATGACCATGCGGAGAGGAGTACGAGGGTTCACTGGTTCGGCTGTGGTGTGAGGCTGCCGTCGCTGCAGAATAACAAGGGGTGTGGGTGAGTAGAGGGATGGCCTGGCCAGCAGTGGGAGTAGTAGGGGCGGTGAGGCCTCTGCGGCAGCACAGCCGGCCATGGGTGGCAGGAGCAGGCGGCACGACCGGTGCTGCTTTGGGCAGCTGGAGCAAGAAGACCAGAGGTTGAAGAAGCACGATGGTCGTTGGATGGACATCGTACGCTCACTGCAGCTAGAATCATTTATAATGACTAAGTTGACAAAGCTCTTGGTACGCGTCAACTTAGTAGGCCCACAGGTCAGCCTCCGAAACGGTGCGCCCCAGATGTCAGGGGGAGGAATCATTTTTTGGGAGGCTGAAGCTAGAATATCCGAGATTGAAGAAGAAGCACGACATCCGTTGGATGGACATCCAACGGCCACTGCTGCTAGAACCGTGTGTTGACTATAAGTTGACAAAGCCTTGCATACGAGTCAACTTACTTTTTTAGGGGACGCGTCAACTTAGTAGGCCCACAAGTGTGTGGCGGAGAACTTATAGCCCATTTGCGATTTGTAAGAATGTACATCCCATTTTTGAATTCCAATGGAATTTATTATAGCCCATTTACAGTTTGTTAAAACTACAACCCATTTTCTAGCAAGGAAAATGATTAATAATTTCAACCAACCGTTCAAAACAGAATTCAAAAAAGTTCCCACATTTTGATGGGATCCGAAATATTTTTATCCCGAAATTTCTAGTCAGATTAAATAAAATTTCATTATATATTTGTATTACGTAAAAATCCAACGAAACATTGTGCGCGCAACAATTAATGAAATTAAAAAAATTTAAAATCCAAAAATAATATTTTCTAAACTAATTACGTGTTTGGTGCATTTTTTTATAGTTATTGCCCAATTTTTATAATTACATCCCATTTAGTATTTATTAAAGCCCATTTTCCTGTTAAGCCTAATGCATCCCTCCTAGGAAAGATTTGCACCCCAGTGGGCGGAGAATAACAAGTTGACCTTGCCTGGGTATTCCTAAAAAAAGTATAGCTGGGCTAGCCATTTTCAGCTTGAAAAAAATTAATATATGGGCTGGATATCTGGCCAGGGCTAGATGGGCCACAGCCCACCTAGTTAATACCCTGCTCTCCTCTGAACAACAATGAAACCGTCGCTCAAGAAAAACTCTACAGTGCTCACACCTCAAAAACACAAAAACTTCTCGAGCTGCTTGGTCCCAGCTGTTTACCGCTCCTTGTGTAATTCTCTCATTTATTGACTACATAGGTTGACAATGGTGTGGGACCGTGATGTCAGGAAACCAGGAGGAAGCAAAAAAAATATAGTTGTACATAATAGGGAGGCACTTGCATACGTACAGCTATGGCCCTAGTGGGTCCCTACTGTTATCCAGTCAAACTAAAGTCATCTCCTGAATCCTCATGTCGTTGACCATGTTGACAATGCTCGGCACCACGGCGAGCACAACAAATCAAAGGACGACGGAGAGGGCCTCACGGGCCCTACGGATGGTCTGATACAGCGTCCGCTGCTCATTCAGGAAGCCAGGATCATCAGACACCTATGAGCACCTTCGAGAGACCGAGACGGCATGAAACGGTAAGACCGCGCTTGGGAGCTCTAGTTTATTTCACACCTGTATTAAGATACAAGTGTAATTTACTCGTCATCGGAAACAACGCGTAAATACAGGCGTAATGAAACCGAGGGCCCGAGGTCTATAAGTAAAACTGGAGGGTTTTGCGTGTAATTTGAGAGACCAGTGTATATTTTACTAGTCGAAATCGACCAACCAAGCGCTTCGCCCGACACCATCTGCTTTTATTTACAAGTGTCAGTTTTACAAGCGGTTTTGGTTGGAAAACGATGATCCAATCACGGCCTAAGATGATGAGTTGGTCAGAAGATCATATGGTTTCACCTCTAACCTACCTGAGTTTTCATATAGGCTATGAATGAAACATAAGACAATGAACTTCTTAAGCACAGAAACAACAGAAGAGGATGATCTTCTTAACATGCAAATCACGGGCAATAGATCAACATGCAAAACAATATGAAGCATTATTCTCAGGAGGCACGGTGAACAGCTCATGATACCGCATGCCACAACATTCCAAGCTCAACTTTGCAATCAAACTCGCAAGGCCTGGCATTACATAGAAAACATTCAGAACAAACTCTTAAAATACCTTACATAAGTCAACATTCATGTGACTATGCATCTCAGCAGAGTAAATATTTACTTCTGAACTGAAGACAGGAATAGGAAAAAACGATCGACGTTGCTCACAACAAAGGGCGTCCCACTAAAAAATATCAAATGCATGTCTTCTGGCTAACATCAATGAGCAAAATATTGACAAGGTTTTCCAATTCCAATATATTAAACTAATGTCTTCTTGCTAACATCAATGATTAAACTTTGACAAGCTTTTCCCATTCAAAATATGTAATGCCTATGATTGTGGAACGGGCAGGGTTTGTCATCAGTTTATCATCTGATAGTCTGGTGGCTCAAGGTGATGATGAATGATTAGAGAACCATTTGATGTATTGTGCATGATGAAGTATTATGGAGGACATGAACCATCTGAACATTTTGTGCAGTTCCACTAAAATCAAGCTGAGCATCCTTGTGGATTTCGTATTTATATGCTGCCAGAAAACAAAGACACATCAGCACACACATGAATATTGGTCCCAGTGTCAACCCACCAATCGGTGGACTAACGAACTGAAAGTACAGTAAACATATTACCATACCTAGAAGCCCCATCATTGTTGCTTAGAGAGACATTAACAGACTTGGAGTCCTGTCCTGGCTTCTTGGCACTTGTTTGGGCACTTGTTTGCCCAGTGTTCCTCCGAACCACAAGTAAAGCAGCCATCTCTCTTTTTATCTTTCTTCTTACCCTTCTTAATGGCCGACGCTGGCAGCTCCATTCAAACATATAGTCTGGTGGCTCAAGGTGACAACGAATGATTAGAGAACCATTCAATGTATTGTGCATGATGAAGTATTATGGAGGACACAAACCATCTGAACATTTTGTGCAGTTCCACTAAAATCAAGCTGAGCATCCCTGTGGATTTCGTATTTAGATGCTACAAGAAAACAAAGACACATCAGCACACACATGAATATTGGCCCCAGTGTCAACCCACCAATCGGTGGACTAACAAACTGAAAGTACGGTAAACAGATTATCATACCCAGATGCCCCATCATTTTTGCTTAGAATGACATTGATAGATTTGGAGTCCTATCCTAGCTTCTTGTACTTGTTTGGGCACTTTTTTGCCCAGTGCACTCCACGTGTTGTAGAGTTTTCCATGCTCTCTGCAGACTAGTCATGTCACCAGCGTCTACTAATACTCTGTAAAGCTTCTCGATCATTCCTTGTGTAATGTAGCACAAACAGTGACTGCTTCTTTCTGCAAAGTGGTAAGACCAACTGGACCCACTAATGCAGCAATTTGCCTTAGACACATTGGCTCCTTTTGTGCAGTAACTAAAATCAAAGTCGGAATAAAACTGAGCTTTAATTTTGATATCCCTGTAAGCAACAATAGGTATAATGGAAACAATTACTGAGAAATAATGGTTGATGACTTGTACTTCTAGAAGAAAAACATGTACTGAAATACCTTATCTTAATGGGAAACAAAGAAGGAGAGTAGCAATTCTCAATCAGTGTGATTCATTCATATTAACTGAGACATTATCTTAACAATGCCTTGTTTCAACATGTATAAAGAACGACAAAGCAGAAAAGTACCATTCCTAAAACAATGCGACTGATTCATTTTAACAGAGACATTATCTTAACAATACCTTGGTTAAACATGTAGAAAGAACTAGAAAGCAGGATATACCATTTGTAAAACACTGTAACTGGTATATAATAACAGAGACATTATCTGAACAATACATTTCTTAAACATGTACTCCGGCCGATCCCTAACAGAAATGGTACTCCCGCCGATCCCTAACAAGTGTTGCAGTTTTGAACTAAGATTTAGTAGTTAATTCCGAGGAAAGTCGGTACTGACCTTTCAAGACCAAGATTTGAAACAACTCGTGAGGAAGACCTGAGAGAGATCTCAACACATATATGGAAATCTGGTCTCATTTTGTGCAGTTCCACCGAAATTAAGCGAAGCAAAATGTCGCAATAGCAACAAGTTGAATAGATATCCCTGTTTTAACAGAAGCAAAAAATGAAGCAATTACTGGCCAATAAAGGAGGATGAAACATGCGGCCACAAAAATGGTAATCCCGCCAATCCCTAACAAGTGTTGCAGTTTTGAACTAAGATTCAATAGTTAATTCTGAGAGTGGCATTGCTTAATTTTACCAGCGGCATTAGATTAAGAAAAAGCATAAACAGTTCCAGGGAGAGTGGGCTCAACAACAACATGCGCTTCCATCTACTTATAAAGGGGGTGATGCAGAGTTTGTTGCAACGAAGCAACAAGCATCATGTCTGGGTTGGTCCCATTTTTGTTCACTACTTAATGGGAAAAGACAGCAATACAGTAGATTCAATTCAACATTTATTTAAAACAGTACCAATACAAGTAGCACAACATCTCAAAACACACTGCACAATCATGTGGATGAAGGCCTGTACTGACCTTTCATGAGACGACAAAGATAAAATATGAATCTGCAACACGAATAGGAAATCCAATCTCGTTTTGTGCAGTTGCACTGAAATCAAGCAAAGTCGCCGGTGTGACAATTAAGTTCGCTATAGCAAGAAGTTGAATAGATATCCCTGTTTTAACAAAGGCGAAAAAGGAAACAATTACTGGCCAATAAAGGAGGATGAAACAGGCGGCCACAAAAAGAAGCATATACCTTATCTTGATGGAAAACAAAGTATAGGATAGTAGCATTTCTAAAATGGTTGCATTGATTCATATTAACAGAGAAATTCTCTTAAAACAGTTCTGTAGTTAATTCTGAGAGTGGCATCGCTTAATTTTACCAATGGCATTAGATTAAGAAAAAGCATAAACAGTTCCAGGGGAGAGCGGGCGCAACAACACCATGTGCTTCCATCTAATTATAAAGGGGTTGATGCAGAGTTTGTTGTAACAAAGCAACAAGCATCATGTCTGGGTAGGAACAATTTTTGCCCACTTAACGGTAAAAGATAGCAGTTCAATAGTTTCAATTCAACTTTTATCAAAAACAGTACTAATACAAGTAGCACAACATCTAAAAGCACACTGCACAATCATGTGGATGAAGGCCTGAACTGACCTTTCATGAGACAGACAAGATAAAATACGAATCTACCAAGACAAATAGGAAATCCAATCTCGTTTTGTGCAGTTGCACTGAAATCAAGCAAAGTCGCCGGTGTGACATTTAAGTTTGCTATAGCAAGAAGTTGAATCGATATTGATGCGGAGCATCCTACTATCATCCCCATGTACACTCAAGCATACACCTTTGGACCTAAGGTGAACTCGCTCCTTTCCAAATCTTCCCTTTCCGCATGTAAGACATGGATGCTACTTCAAGCGCGGACCTTGTGCATACTCAGGTACACCCGAGGAGATCATGGAGAGCCCAAGGACCAAGGCCAAGCATGCACGGAAGTGAAGGAAGGAGAAGGAAGAAGGGCCAGCTGCTACAGTAGCCGGATATCCGGCCCCACCCCGGACATCTAGTCCAACCCGAACATCCGGCCCTTGCCCCAGAAATCCGGCATCGGCTATCTAGAGAACATCGGAAAGGACCAGCGCAGCCTAGACATCCGGCCACCATGCCCCGGACATCCGGCTCCTTCCGAAGCCCCGGATATCCAGCCCCTTCGCCCGGAAATCCGGCCCCTCATCACAGAATGCAACCGAAGCCGGCCAAGTTCAGCCCAGACATCTGACTCTTCGTGAGCCACCGGACATCCGGCCCCTAGCCCGGACATTTGGCACCTGCCTGTGTGCAGAGATTGGGCCAAGGGCCCATGTATCCCCCCTCTCACTTACCCCTACGTGGGCTATTACTATATATACTCCCTCACCTCCTCCTAGTTAGGGTTAGCGTTGTGATAGGTCATTTGAGAGATAGAGCCTCGCTCATCCATATCGGATCTAATCCACGAGAGAGATTGCAGCCCCTCTACGGAGAAGATCCACCTTGGATTCAAGACCCCTCAGATGAAGATCCCCTTGTGGATTCAAGACCTCCTCACGAAGAAGAACAGGTTACCCTTTGTATCATCCTTTCTTGACCTTGTATCGTGTATCTCTCTTTGTGTTCATGGATCTAGCACATGTGTGATCATTCTTGTTGATTTAGTGTTTCTCTTGTTTTTCCCCTCATGATTCCCCTCGTTTTCCCCCTCGTGTTCTTCGTGTTCATCACGGGATCCGATCCTTTCGTGAAAGATCGGCCGATTAGGGTTCTACCCTACATCATCTTGGTATCATGAGCCACGTTGATCACGATTTCGGAGCCTCCCCTCGTTATTTTCTATCCTAATTTTGTTGATTTCGTCCTAAATTCAAAAATTCCCCACAAAAATAGCCCCCAAATTTTTTGTGGTTTGTTGGTGTGATGATATTTTGTTGATTTTGATCCATGGATTCATTGTGTCTTGAGTAGATCTATATTTCCCCCAAGTTTCCCCACTTTCATCCACGAAATCCCATCAATTTTGCCCCCAAAATCATCTATTTCCGCCCCCAAATCGAGTTTCGAAGTCTAAATCCCGATCTGGAATCATCGGGCCAGACATCCGGGCCCCAAGCCGGACATCCGGCTCCTGGAGCACAAAATCCACATGGTTCTGGACATCAGCCCCCGGATATCTGGCCCCCAACCCTGGGTGTTCGGCCCCTGGCATTTCGGCCTTTCCCATTTCACCGTTTTGACGATAACTAATTCATCCGGAGTCCATTTTTCTAATGTTATTTAGCTCATTTTGAAGCTATTTACACCACCATTCCCACAAAAATACTACCATCACCATTTGACTCCATCAAATTTTTGGAACTTTGGCTTATTTGCCTAGGCCTTCCACCATTTCATCCGCATAACCACCATAGCCTTCCGCAACCTAACCAATTTTGTCCCCTTTAGCATTAGTGGTTGTTTGATTTATGATTTGAGTCTCCTAAGGTGTTTCGGCTACTTAGGGACGGTTGCTTCTTCATCAACCACCACCATAACTCCCGCATAGGCTTACCAACCATACACTTCGGCCACCCCAACTTAACCCAATTTTGTTAGTTTTGTGAGTTGTGTCTCCTAAGGTGTTTCGGCTACTTAGGGACCGTGCTTCCAACTCCGATACCGTGTATAGTCCACCACCTTAGCCTCCACTTCCGCATTGTGTCTCAAATCCCATAATTGCATTTACGCAATCCCATTGAGCTTTTGCAACCACCACCGCATTCCCTCTACCACCATTTGACATTTGACATTTGAGATTTTGAGTTCACGGTTTTTCCGTTTCCTAAGGTGTTTCGGCAACTTAGGGATGAGTATCCATCATCTTGGTATCTCCATCAAGATCACCACCACTCATCATCGCCACAAGGTCGTCATCGACATTGACCACTTCACCATCATCCGTCCATGGCTTACAAACGAGAAACCCTCGACGATAACCTCCATATCATCTTGGTATCGTGTTATCCATCCATTGTATATTCTCTGTGCCATTACGTTGTTAACCCCTAGCCCATTTTGCATCACTTGCCTATCGAGACTAGCCATTTGAGTATTGCCGGCAACGTTACTTATGCACATAGCGATCTACACCACACATTGCATACATACCATATCATATTGGTATCATATCATCCCTTGTGAAACAGGTTTGTTCCCGCATATATACAATTGCTATCTTGGTTTGTGCATTTCGCATTGCGGCCATATAAAAAAAAGCTTTTAAGCAAAAGAGAACGAGCAAAGATCTTGTAAGCAATAGCCATAGCGTCATACTCCATTGCATATAAGATTGTCATATCCGATCCTCTTGGATCATACCACCGGAACATCATACATATATAGCATACTTGGGATAGAAGTTGATATATTTTGCATCTTATAGGTTGTGCACAAGTGTCATATCCGCGTATAGAGCAATCGTGCTAGTGTCTCTCTTGAGTTGTGCAACACGAGCGTTTTCCATGGATTCCACATTTTGAGCTCATTCCTTGGTTGCACGACCCCATTTATCTATCCGTGTGTGTGTTTCCGTGTGCCATTCATTGCTATTGGTCTACTTGTTTCACTTGTGAATTTATGAATCTCTTTCAACATTATTGACTCTTGCTAACATTTTGCATCAAATTTTTGTGCCACTATCCTCACCGGGATCCACTATAATCCTTACTTGTCTAGGTGTGAGAAATCGACAAGATCGGTACCAGTTGTGTTATTTCCTTGGTACATGATTGAGTGATCATTCATCCATCTTCAACATCGGTTAAGGTACATTTGGTATAGTTCTTCTCTTTCTCCCACTCATAATTGCTCGAGTTTTGTGATGGATGGGCAAGGCATTTCATCTCCGGTCTTCGACAACAATGACGGCGCGAACAACTACATCACCAAAGCGCCCATCTTCGGTCTACAACGACAAATGCAAGGCGCACAATCAAGATTGCGAGAGTGCATCGAGAACCTATCCATCGACATTCTTCACTCCGAAGCAAGGAAAAGGGCCTACATTGACAACAAGCTTTCCGAACAAAAGGAGGAGAATGATGCAATGATGGACGAGATTCGGGCCTTGATCAAGTCTACTTCCCCTTCGTCATTTTCAAGGCGACGGCGAGCAAGTCGATCATCTACGGAGCGCCCATGCGATGCAAGAGCAAGTCGTCCACGTCCACATCCACATAGCGACCACCATCAAGTTCGTGATCCACATCATCATGAAGGGCAAGTCACCTCCAAGCATCATGTGCACGATGACGACGAACGACATCTACTATGAGCTCAAGCACGACAACGACACCATCATCATGAAGATGCTCGCTAAGCACAAATGCACAAGTCCCAACAAGCCCTACTTCACGCCAAGTCCAAGCTTCAAGATCATAAGAGAAGACCGTGAGACGAGCACCACCAAGATGGAGCTACGGCTGCACCAACCACTTTGGCATCTTCGCCAAGTGTTCTGAAGGCATCTTTGCCTTCGGACGTACGACATCTTTGCCTACTTCCCATGAGTTCGCATACATCAACATATTCACCAACGAGGCGACCACCAACGAGCGAGGGCGACACTTCCATCTTCAGAAGCCCCTCAAGGAAGATGGCCGAACATGGGAATTTCCCTTCGGTCATGGAGACGAGCTACGAGGTGTCACATCATATGGGCCTCCTACAACAAGATGACGACAAGAAGGTCGAGCAAGGGCCATCCCCTTCGACCACGGCGATGAGCATGAGCCTCTTCAAAAACATGAAGACGACGCCCATATTGGACTCATATTCCGAGTCAAGCTACGAGACCGCACATGAGACCTTATCTTTGATCTTAGAGGAGAGTGATGGTGTGCCATCTTCGGCCTTCATCCACGGCTATGACTATGACATGATTGAGCATGGAGACATTTGCACCAACATCTCTACGACACCCACATATTATGAGATGTCCCAATTGCCATGTAAGGAGAGCCACCACCCCATGAGTGAGATGAGTGACTCCACCATATGGGACATTGAGTGCATTTCCTATGAGAGGATGAGTGTGAACACCACAAGCCCCACACATGAGAGCATGACACACACCCTATTTGAGGTTGAGAGCCATTTGAGTGACTCCACCCACCATACGAGTGAGAGCATCGAAGAGGGAGTGAGCCAGCCACAACACTTAGTGAGTGAGGTAGTTGACAGGGCACGTGAGGCCACTTTGATTTCTAATGACTTAACCTCTACTCCTAGTGTGTTTTCCTCTTTGGTGCTAGGTCTCCTACATGACGGCACGCCTATCCTCGACGAGTCCATACCTCCAATGGAGATGAAGATGGCCATGGTGGAAGAAGATGCACCCCCACATGGTTCCATCAAGATGAAGATGACCACGACTTGGTCTTCGACACCTCACCTACAACACATGAGCGATGCTCCAAAAGTAAAATAGGTGATGGTGCTTTTCTTGTCCCACTAGTGGACTATCTCACCAATGATTGCTTTCATGATGTTGAGCCACCTATTCCCATGCTTCATGCTAGTGCGACTTCTTCATGTCATGACTTACCTATTTATGATGAATATGATGATGAGCATGTTGAGTTGCCTAGTTGTTATGCTATGCTCCATAGGATATCATGTGAAAATTCTATTGGTCACATCATGTTTGACAATCCATTGAACTTGTCATATGCTATGAGTGAGATCTCCCATATCGCATCATTTCAATCTCAACATAGTAACTATGCATGCCCCATTAAAATAAATCCAATTTGCACTTATGGCATAGATGATGAGATGATGATTATTGGATTTTGTTTTTCATGTGATGATATTGCTATGCTTCCTTTACATGATTTGCGCAATTCATCTACTATGCCATGCCATGATCACATTGGTCCAAATATGCATTGTTTTGGATGTTATCAATATTCTCCATGTGATGTTTCCATTAATGCTCATGAGGATACCCCCATAGTTTCCTCATACATATTAGGAGATTTTGATGCATTCCATACTTTGGATGATTCCCATAATTGCTTGCACCATATTTATTCCATGAATAACAATGCTCTACATATTTCTCATGATGCATTGCACAATTTGTGTCTCCATTATGCTATACATAATAACAAACCTCTCATGATGGATGACATGTTTCTATATCACGCATCTCATTTATTTTAGCATTGGATATTTTGTGCTAACCAACACACACACGTGCGCATCATGATGGATGATGTGTACATATACCATGCACACACAATTTTCCCTTTGTCTTTGTTTTGTGTAGGTACTCACGTATACTCGTCAACCTCTCAATCCCAAGAGTTGATGAAACGAGCTCTTGAGAGCAAAGATGACTTGGGATCCTGTGGATTGTCCTTCCCACCATTCTCTTCATGCAACGACTTCGCACATTCCTTTTACTTGGCTCTCACACGGCTTTGGGCTATATATCACTTGTTATGTTATGCCGATTTTATCGTGTTCACTTTGCATGCTATGCCTCTTTACATGATTTTGCCATGCAATTGTGACCCTTGCTTGCATCTACCCATGATTCACCATTTTACTACTCATATGTGTATTTGCATGCTTGGTGGAGATCCTTGTTGCTATTGCCATGTTTACCATGTGCCTCATGCTATTGTTGCTTGTTGTGTTGGGAGAGTCATGATGTCCCATTGCTATTTACATATGGCCTCTCACCAATACATTGATGATATTTTGCTCATATATTGCTTTCATGCTTGTGCTATGTCATGTGAATTATTCAATGCACAGTATTTGCACCCATGACATGCTTTCCATGATTCCTTCTAGTACGTTGCATCTTCGCACTACTATCTTGCTTGACTTTATCACTATGATTACTTACTTTGTCGCATCACCCATGTTCCACTATTACTTGCTTTCTTGGGTTGATGACATATATGTTCGTGCCTCTCACATGATACATCTTGTTCATTGTTGCTTGCCTCCAATTGTTTCATCTATGCTCATTGATCTTGGATACTTGGACATATTACTTGTGATGCATGCTTGTTTACTTAAGCCTGTTGTCTTTGGTTATAGTCGCATCTTATGCTTTCATACCATGCCACATATTGTCCTTTCTTATGATAAGCATGATGAAAACACTTGTTGGGTATCTCACCATTCGAATGATAGGTGTTGCATTGGCACTAACCTCATTTGTTTTTCCGAGTGTTTGTCATGTTCTTTCATTTTGAAGGATTCACAATGTGGCACCGTCATGAAACACCTTGGTCATGTGAAGGCGTACATGATGCACAACACCAACATTTTCGACATCCTCATAAAGGTGAACTAATTCTCTTTGAGCCATCCTCAAATACGCACATTGGATGGGTCACTCTTTCATTGTTGTCTCCTTCTTGTTGTCTACATGATACATCTCGTGAACGGAGGAGCGACATTGGAGATTGGCTCGATGGACCTTCAAGTTGAGGAGCGCTCGGACTTATTGGATGCACCTTCGAACCTCCACTCATGCCACGAGATTGAGCATTGGTACACCAACACCTCCATATTTGTTGATTGTGCTCACACATGTCATGCTCAATGGACATATCATACACATGACAAATTTGCATCTTATGCATGGATTGACTCATATTATGATTGCATTGTTGCATCTTGTCTTTCTATGTCATCCATGATATATGAGCTTGTGCATTTCCTTAGCAAATTTGTTGTGATATACCTTGATGGCATATTCACAAATCATGATCTTATTGCCTACCATCAATTGCATGATCACATCACATTGAGCATCCATTACCATATTCATGCTATTGATAAACCGTCTCACTATGACATCATTTTGCATCGTGGTTGCATTGATCATATTCACAACACATTTGTGTGCATAATGAATGTTTTTGCTCCCATGAATGCTTTGCATACCATTCCATATCTTTTGGATAAGCTTCATGCACCTTGTCATGATCAATCTTGTAGCACGGACTCATTCTTGCATGATGGACACTTTGTGTGCGCTAACCATTGTATTTCCGAGTGTCGTTTGTGTTTGCTCTTTTTGCATGTGTACCACTCCGAAGACACCATGGAGTACTTGGATTGCGCCATGTCTTCCACTTCGTCCAACTACAAGTCCGTCCATGACAACTGTTTCCATGGTGATGAGGTTTTTGATCCGAGGTCGGATCTTTCCCCATGGGAGGGGAGATGATGCGGAGCATCCTACGATCATCCCCATGTACACTCAAGCATACACCTTTGGACCTAAGGTGAACTCGCTCCTTTTTGAATCTCCCCTTTTCGCATGTAAGACAGTGATGCTACTTCAAGCGCGGACCTTGTGCATACTCAGGTACACCCGAGGAGACCATGGAGAGCCCAAGGACGAAGGCCCAGCATGCACATAAGTGAAGGAAGGAGAAGGAAGAATGGCCAGCTGCTACAGCAGCCGGTCATCCGGCCCCAGCCTGGACATCCGGCCCTTGCCCCAGAAATTCGGCATCGGCTATCCAGAGAACACCGGAAAGGACCAGCGCAGCCCAGACATCCGGCCACCAGGCCCCGGACATCCGGCTCCTCCCAAAGCCCTGAGCATCTGGACCCTTCGCCCGAAAATCCAGCCCCTCATCACAGAATGCAACCGAAGCCAGCCAAGTTCAGGCCGGACATCCGGCTCTTCGTGAGCCGCCGGACATCCGCCCCCAGCCTGGACATCCGGCAGCTGCCTATGCATAGAGATCGGGCCAAGGGCCCATGTATCCCCCTCTCACTTACCCCTTCGTGGGCTAGCACTATATATACTCCCCCACCCTCTCCTAGTTAGGGTTAGCGTTGTGATAGCTCATTTGAGAGATAGAGCCTCGCTCATCCATATCGGATCTACTCCATGAGAGAGACCGCGGCCCCTCTACGGAGAATATCCACCTTGGATTCAAGACCCCACATGGGAAGATCCCCTTGTGGATTCAAGACCTCCTCATGGAGAAGAGCCGGTTACCCTTTGTATCATCCTTTGTTGACTTTGGATCGTGTATCTCTCTTTGTGTTCATGGATCTAGCACATGTGTGATCATTCTTATTGATTTAGTATTTCTCTCGTGTTTCCCCTCATTTTCCCCTTGTGTTCTTCGTGTTCATCACGGGATCCGCTCCTTTCATGGAAGATTGTCCGATTAGGGTTCTACCCTACATCAGGTATCCGTGTTTTAACAGAGGCATAAAAGGAAACAATTACTGGCCAATAAAGGAGGATGAAACATGCAGCCACAAAAAGAAGCATCTACCTTACCTTGATGGAGAACAAAGTATAGGACAGTAGCATTTATAAAACGGTTGCATTGATTCATATTAATAGAGAAATTCTCTTAAAATAGTTTAGTAGTTAATTCTAAGAGTGGCATTGCTTAATTTTACCAGCGACATTAGATTAAGAAAAAGCATAACAGTTCCAGGGGAGAGTGGGTGCAACAACACCATGTGCTTCCATCTACTTATAAAGGGGGTGATGCAGAGTTTGTTGTAACAAAGCAACAAGCATCATGTCTGGGTTGGTACCATTTTTGTTCACTACTTAATGGGAAAAGAGAGCAATACAATAGCTTCAATTCAACATTTATTTAAAACAGTACCAATACAAGTAGCACACCATCTCAAAACACACTGCACGATCATGTGGATGAAGGAAAGTACCAACCTGTCATGACGCACAGAAGAGCACGTATGAATCTGCCAACACGAATAGGAAATCCAATCTCGTTTTGTGTAGTTGCACTGAAATCAAGCAAATTGGCCGGTGTGACGTTTAAGTTTGCGATAGAAACAAGTTGAATAGATATCCCTGTTTTAACAGAGGCATAAAAGGAAACAATTACTGGCCAATAAAGGAGGATGAAACAAATGGCGACAAAAAGAAGCATCTAACTTATATCTTGATGGAAAACAAAGTAGGACAGTAGCATTTCTAAAACGGTTGCATTGATTCATATTAACAGAGACATTCTCTTGAAACAACATTTGGTAAGAATGTAATTTACTTTTAACAGTGGCATTGCTTCAATTTTCTAGCAGCATTCTTAGATTAACAATAGCAAAATAGTTGTATGGGACATGGGACATGGGACATGCCAGCACCATGTGTGCGCACACGTATAAATGGGTGATGCAGAGTATGTAGCCAAGCAGCATATCTGCGTTGGTCCCATATTTGTTCTCTTTGAACCTTTTTCCTATGTGAGGGTAGCAAATCTAGTCCTGCACAAACTACCCGACCCCCCATTTTCTTTCCCTTTTCAACAAAGAGATCGGTTCCTTACATATGTGTGTACTGGGTTACCCCCTTTTCCCTTTTTCGACCAACAAAGCGGCTGGATAGCCAGTCTATACTACTTTCCGTCCCTCCTTTCCTCATTGAACCACGTCCTAGATTCATGCTCCACCCCACCGCACCCTTCTTTCCTCTTTGAACCTAGACCTAGATTCGACTACAAAATCGAAAAAGATCTGCATGTAGCTAGAGCAATGACGGTTTTAAAGAAACTTATACCTTAGGGTCATCGGGATGTGGCAAGGCGTGCGGCGGGAGGCCGGATCTGCCCACACTATGTTCGGCAGTGAGGAAGAAGGGGTCGGTTGCCCTCCCACACAGGCGCTGGGTGAAAGAGAACAGCGCAACCGGCAGTGGATTGCCTCCCTCGCCGAAGGCGATAGAGTGAACGCCGCACCTCCTCCCCTTCCTGGTGCAACGGGATCCGGACGCCTTCTTCACCAACTATGAGGGGGGAGAGAGAGAGACAGAGGCCACAATGCAGTCTTGTTTAGATCTGGTGAAGAGGGTGAGTGTTGGTGTCAAAACCGGTGGATCTCGGGTAGGGGGTCCCGAACTGTGCGTCTAGGCCGGATGGTAACAGGAGACAGGGGACACTTTGTTTTACCCAGGTTCGGGCCCTCTCGATGGAGGTAATACCCTACTCCTGCTTGATTAATATTGATGATATGGGTAGTACAAGAGTAGATCTACCACGAGATCAAGGAGGCTAAACCCTAGAAGCTAGCCTATGGTATGATTGTTGTGTATGGAGTTGATCGCCTACGGACTACAACCCTCCGGTTTATATAGACACCGGATAGGGTTAGGGTTACACAGAGTCGGTTACAATGGTAGGAGATCTTGAATATCCGCATCGCCAAGCTTGCCTTCCACGCCAAGGAAAGTCCCATCCGGACACGGGACGAAGTCTTCAATCTTGTATCTTCATAGTCCAGGAGTCCGGCTGAAGGTATAGTCCGGCTACCCGAACACCCCCTAATCCAGGACTCCCTCAGTAGCCCCTGAACCAGGCTTCAATGACAATGAGTCTGGTGCGCAAGTTGTCTTCGGCATTGCAAGGCGGGTTCCTCCTCCAAGTCCTTCATAGAAGATTGTAAACACCAAGAGTAGTGTCCGGTTCTGCAAAATAAGTTTCCACATATTGCCATAGAGAGAATAATATTGACACAAATCAAATCTGCTGACGTATTCCGCAGTGCGCTATCACACTACGGCCAAGTCCTTTACTGGAATCGTTTTTACTTGTCCACCTCAGCATGTTCGGCGAGGCGGTTTCCTTGGCACGTCTTGTCAAAGCAGAGATCGTGTGCCCTTTTTACGGGATTCTCATCAATACGGACGTGGGTAACCCTAACCGCGCCACTTACCACGGCGCTTGGGAGGCAAGCGAGTTTTATTAGGCAGGTGGGGACGCACAACCGCATCTGCGCATATAAGGGGATAAGGATCCACCCTTTTACCTACGCCTTCTTCCTCCTTTGCCTATCCATCTCCTGCGCACTCGAGCTCCATCGCCCAAGCCCACACTTCCCACCTCGACCTTCTCCAGAGATGTCCAGAGCAGGAGGCAAGTGGATGGTCTCCTCCGTCACGGAGGGCAACGTCAAAAAGCTTAGGAAGGCCGGATACTTGTCCAAAGACATCGCGCACCGGCTTCCCGAGGAGGGGCAGCTCCTCCCCACCCCAAGGCCCCACGAGAGGTTAGTATTCCTTCCCCATTTCCTCCGCGGACTGGGTTTTCCACTTCACCCATTCGTCCGGGGGCTCATGTTCTACTACGGCCTGGATTTCCATGATCTGGCCCCGAACTTCATCCTCAACATCTCGGCGTTCATCGTCGTGTGCGAGGCCTTCCTCCGCGTCCGCCCCCATTTCGGCCTCTGGCTCAAGACCTTCAACGTTAAGCCCAAGGTAGTGGGTGGCAACCAGGCGGAGTGCGGAGGCGCCATGGCGGGCAAGATTGCCAACGTCCTGTGGTTCGAGGGCTCCTTCGTAGAGACCCTAAAGGGGTGGCAAGCCGGGTGGTTTTACATCACCGAGCCACATGATCCGAAATGGATCGCAGCCCCCGAGTTCCGATCCGGACCCCCCACGCGGCTCACGTCCTGGAAAGAGACGGGCCTATCATGGGGTAACGAGAAAGAGGTGACCAGACTGAAGACATGCATCCAGTCCTTGGTAAACAAGTCAATCAGGCTTGTAAATGTAGTCCAGGTCATGCTCGTTCGCCGAATCCTCCCGTGTCAACAACGGGACTTTACTCTGTGGGAGTTCGACCCGGCACAACACCGAACCCTTAATAGGCTCTTCGACACGACGTATGAAGACGTCTGGAAGGTGCTAATCAAAGGTGCCGAGGCTCCCGCATCCGCTTCCGAGGACCGCGGATACAGCTCGCAGCGTCATGCTAGCGAGGTAAGCTATTTTCACCTTTTACAGGATGTTCAACTTTTTTCATAGTTTAACTCTATGCGGGATCTAAACTCCCTTACCTTTGACAGGCTTGGCGAGCGGTATCCGGACCGATTAACTGTCCGGCTCCGCTGCCCGAAGACCCAGCCCCAGCTCTACTAGCGAAGCTGCTAGCTCCGGCGCCTTATGTGGTGCCGGAAAAGAAGGCCAAGAAGAAGAAGACCACGGGGACTCGAAAGAGTACCCGCAACATGGTGTTGTCGGACTCGTCATCCGACGAGTCTGGGACGCCCTCCTCCCATGAAAATGAGGAGGAGGAAGAAGAAAGCTCTCCCCCCCAGTGGAGGGAGGAAAGAAAAGGAAGGCCGCCCCAAGGGGGAAGGCTGAAGGGTCCAAGAAGGGGAAGACCCCTCCGCCGGACTACGCCCCCAACGCCGACGAGGACGAAGAGGAGTGGCCGGACAGGGCCAGGCGTCCGGCGAAATCGTAAGCGTTCGGATACCAGAGTAACTCATGATATTCCTTTTGTTGCACAGCTTTCCCTAATGTCGAATATAATCATGCAGCCCGCCCCGGGCCGAACTCAACGAGTCGTCGAGCGGCTCCCTGGATTCATCAGACGTGAACTCAGTTCCGCCCATTGTCTCCCCCCGCACTGCAGATGACGCCGAAGTGGCGTCGCACCGAGCTCCGGGGCAGGAGGAGGTGGTCCTGGAGGAGCCGCAAGGTGACCTCCCGGACTCCAGGAGTAAAGGGGACAAGACCCCCCAGGGCTCCAAGTCCGGCTTTATGCCGGACACCGCGCCGGAATCTTCAATAGTTCCGGACTGCGGTAGGCAAACTCCTTCCAAGAGGAGCAAGTCTTCTGAGCCGGCAGCCTCCGTCCAACCGGAGGCGCCGGACAATCTGCTGGAGGTGCTTGAAGGCGCCTCCATCGACGAGGAGCACCGTACTATTATGAGTACGGTGATCTAGAAGGTTTAGTTCGCCAAGAGCGGACTGACTGAAGCTTGCGCTAGCATTCTAACAGGCTTCGAGGTAAGTAAAAATATGTAAAAATATTAGCGCATAGACAGTAGCCCCTGATGCTCTGTTTGGTGTTCGGAAAGAAAAGCCGAATAGAGGATCTAGTAAATTTCGCAGGAGTTTAACAAAAAGAGTCAATATGCGTATGCAGGCTTCGCTGCTATCCACCGCCGCACTGACTGCGAAGGTGGGTGTCCTGAAGCAGGACCTCGAACGGACCGAGCAAGAGCTCGGCCTTGCCAAGTGGCAGCTCGAGGAGAAAGAAGGTAAGAAATACCTTACTGAAAAGGGTGCCTATAGAGAGGCGTGATTGCAAAAAATAACAGGATTGTACTGCTTATTATAGGGGCCACGACTGAGGTGGCGAACCTCAAGCAGGCGCTATCTGAGGCCGAAAAGAAAACGGCCGCGGAGCGCACTGAGCGAGAGAAACTTGGGGCTTAGGTCGGCGAGGTGCAGCAAGAGCTTCAGGCTCTCGTGAAAAAACATGAGAGTTTGGAGCTTGAGTCAAAGACCCAAGCGTCCGAGCTCGCGGAGGCCCTTGAGACTGCCAAGTCTGCCAAGGCCGAAGCCCAAAAGGCCCTCCAAGAGTTGGAGGAGGTGAAAAAGATAGCAGCGGGTAAGGCATTCTTTATGCAAAGAAGAAATATAAAAGTAAACTACTTGTTACTTACCCAAATCCGGAGCTCTCCAGGGGCATTCGCAGATCTTCCCCGCAGCGTATCCGACGCCGCCGCATTCTACCGAGCTGAAGAGGGCAGCTCGACGGAGAAGGTGTTCTGGTCTCAGTATGCTGAGGCCGGACACCCCGTGCCCTTGAGCGACCAGCTGAAACAGCTGGTCGAGCTCCACAAGGCGGCCGAACAGGCCATGAAGGGCTTCATAGTTCGGCTGTGGCCCGGAGAGGCCCTGCCTGGGAGCTACTTCGGGCTGGTGCGGCGGCTGGTGGAGGCCTGTCCAAGGCTCGAGGTCATCAAGCGCTCCGTCTGCATCGAAGGTGCCCGTAGGGCCCTTGCCCGTGCAAAGGTGCACTGGGGTAAGATGGACGGTGAGAAGCTTGTTAGGGACGGGCCGCCGCCGGGGAAGGAGCATCACAAGCCCGAGAACTACTATAAGGATGTTCTTGCGGGTGCCCGCCTTGTAGCGGATGAGTGCACCATGGATGTAATTTTTGAATGAACTCGCTCGATTTTATCCTGTGCGCTGAAAACTTGTTCATATGCGCTAAGCAATGCTTATTAAATTTAAAATATTATTTTCTCTGCAGCCGTTTATCAAAAATTGAGAGATGGCCAGTCGTCGGCTTCTGCCCCCATGCCACTAGTGCTGGGGTGTTCGGTGATAAACCCGTGCGCTCTTTTTCCCATGTTTGGGTCCTTCGAGGGAGGCGCTCAGCACGGCGAACCAGGCAATCAGACTATAATGCTTGAACACTCACTTAGCCATAGAACTTTATAATTTTAAATTTCGGCGAAGCCCCTAGTTCGGAAGACCGAGTTCTGGGCATTATCCACGCCTTGGCTGGGGTTATCCAGCTCCTCGCTCGAAGGGGCATAAGTCGTTAGGGACTCGAAAAACCTCTCGAACAGCGACCGGTCTCTCGCCTCATCATGACAGTCAGTTTTAGCTTTCTCCACTGAGGTGCTTAACCCAGCTCAACCGGGGCACAATCGCAGTGGTTCTCCTAGTGCTACCTTAGCCGATCTAGCGGAACGTAAGGCACCAAAACATAGGAGCCGGGCAAACCCAACTATTGACCCAAATCATGATTCGGAGCCGATGCATATAGTGCTATAAGTTCGGGGTGCCGCACTTGTGAAAGTGTACGGACTTCTCACACCATATTAAAGGGTACTGAAGCCCCTGGCGTACTTGCCGTACCACAGTGTACGGGTGCAACATGTCATTAATGAACATATATAAAAGAGAGGATAATGCAAAAAATAGACAAAAAGCTATGCATTGTTTATAGAGAGGCTATTTATCAAAGCCGAACGATACAAATAGTGCGGTAAGCAAAAGATATTGGACTATTCAGTATGTCCTGACCAGGGGCAGGCCATGGAATTGTATTTAAAACAGGTATACCACTCGTAACAGAGACCACCTGGGAGTTCCATAATGCGGTATGGCTTGTCTGCCTCCCTGGATCTTGCATCGTTTGTGCGGCAGTCGAATTGCCGAACAGGTCGTCCGAAGTATGGAGTCCTGAAAGTAAGAAAAAATAAAAACAAAAGAATCCGGCAGCCCCTAGTACGTTTTAAGCCATATTTTGGGTGTGCCGCTATTGTGCCCCTTCCCCTGTGCCCATGGTATTTCCAGGGCGTAGTTATGTACGCGAGGTACTGGTTTCGCTATGTTGCGGAAGCTGGGGTTGGGGCCGCATTGCTACGCTTGCTCAGAGCATGCCAGGCGGTCCTGCTGTGGATTACTCCGGGCGCGCTTGGCAGTGTCTGGCTTTTTAATGGCCGGACTGGAGAATTGCCTGAGAAGGCTACTTTGTACCTCCGCTGCAAGAGCCGCTGTATGCTCCTCCATACGGAGGGAGCGTTCGGTGTTTCCGTTGACCGTAATTACTCCTCGAGGGCCTGGCATTTTGAGCTTCAGATATGCGTAGTGCGGCACCGCATTAAACTTTGCGAATGCGGTTCGTCCGAGCAGGGCGTGATAGCCACTGTGAAACGGGACTATATCGAAGATTAACTCTTCGCTTCGGAAATTGTCCGGGGATCCGAAGACCACGTCAAGTGTTACTGAGCCTGTACAATTGGCTTCTACACCTGGTATGATGCCTTTAAAGGTCGTTCTTGTGGGCTTAATCCTTGAGGGATCTATGCCCATTTTCCGCACTGTATCCTGATAAAGCAGGTTCAGGCTACTGCCGCCGTCCATGAGGACTCTTGTGAGATGAAATCCGTCGATGATTGGGTCGAGAACCAATGCGGCGGAGCCGCCATGACGGATGCTAGTGGGATGGTATCTTCGATCAAAAGTGATCGGGCAGGAGGACCATGGGTTGAACTTTGGGGTGACTGGCTCCATCGCGTATACATCCCGTAGCGCACGCTTCCGTTCCCGCTTGGGAATGTGGGTTGCGTATATCATGTTCACCATCCGCACTTGTGGGGGAAAGCCCTTCTGTCCATTGTTGTTCGGCGGCTTGGGCTCCTCGTCGTCGCTGTGCAGCCCCTTGTCTCTGTTTTCGGCCCTTAACTTGCCTGCCTGCTTGAACACCCAACAATCCCTGTTAGTGTGATTGGCTGGCCTTTCGGGGGTGCCATGTATCTGGCACAAGAGATCGAGTATTCGGTCCAAACTGGACGGGCCCTGAGTATTCTTTTTGAATGGCTTTTTCCGCTGACCGGATTTTATAGCCTTTGAATCCGGCATTGACTGCCGTGTCTTCATTGCTGTCGCTGTTAACGCGGCGTTTTTGCTTATTCCGACGTGTCCTTCCACTTTTGTCCTTGGTATCCGAATTACCAGGGTTCTTTGATAAGTTGTTACTGCGAGCTAGCCAGCTGTCTTCTCCCGCGCAAAAGCGGGTCATGAGTGTCGTGAGGGCTGCCATGGATTTCGGCTTTTCCTGTCCCAGGTTCCGGGCAAGCCACTCGTCGTGGATGTTGTGCTCGAAGGCTGCTAGGGCCTCTGCGTCCGGACAGTCGACTATCTGGTTTTTCTTTGTTAGGAACCGTGTCCAGAATTGTCTGGCCGATTCCTCTGGCTGCTGAATTATGTGGCTTAAGTCGTCGACATCCGGCGGTCGCACGTAAGTGCCCTAGAAGTTGTCGAGGAATGCGGCTTCTAGGTCCTCCCAAGAACCGATTGAGTCTGCTGGCAAGCTGTAAAGCCAATGCCGAGCCGGTCCTTTAAGTTTGAGCGGGAGGTATTTGATGGCGTGTAGATCATCACCGCGTGCCATGTGGATGTGAAGGAGATAATCCTCGATCCATACCGCCGGGTCTATTGTGCCATCGTATGATTTGATGTTTATGGGTTTGAAACCCTCTCGGATTTTATGATCCATTACTTCATTCATGAAGCATAGCGGGTGTGCGGCGCCTCTGTACTGGGCTATATCACGACGCAGCTCAGAAGAGCTATGTCTGTTGTGTTCGGCCCGGCTGGATTTGTTGTATCCGGAGTGAAGATCATTATCACATGCCGTAGGGCGCTTGCGCGATCCGTAGATCGATCTTGTTTGTCTTGCCTTATCCTCCAGTATGTCTCGCAGGTCGGGCGCATTTTCCCGTGCCTTAGTTGAGTGGCGTTGGGGCATGGCTTGGGTGGAGGGCCGACAGGCCTCTCTGTCGTGGCCGCGAGGTGGCCGGTCTGCCATGTCATGCGCGGCTGATGTAGGTGCTTCCTCTTCTGATTGGGGTAGCGGCCTGCGCTTCGGGTAACTCTTGGAGGGGCGTTCGAGTTCGTACTCTTCGGCCACAAGGTCTTCAGTCCATCTGTCAGCTAGCAATTCTTGGGCAGCTCTAAGCTGTTGCTGCTTTTTCTTGAGGCTGTTTGCCGTGGCTAAAAGCCTGCGTTTGAAACGCTCTTGTTCGGCGGGGTCTGATGGTATGACGAATTCGTCGTCATCGAGGCTTACCTCGTCTTCGGAGGGAGGCGTATAGTTATCATCCTCGACCTCTTGGTCTGCCGCTCTCTCATGAGGGTTGGCTTCTCCATCTTCCTGTGCCGAATTTTGCTGAGGTGGGTGTTCTTCGGCGCTATCCGGGGTAGTATTATCTCCCGTGCCGGAATCACCATTTTTGCTTTGGCGGGATTTAGAGCGGCGCCGCTGACGCCGGCGCTTTTGGTGTTTCTTGGGGGCGTCATCCCCCACTGTTCCATCGCCATCTCCATCTTTTGGAGTATCCACCATATATATGTCATATGACGAGGTGGCCTTCCAGTGCCCTACAGGTGCTGGTTCTTGTTCGTCTCCTGCATCGTCGTCCATGCCGTTGATGTCTTCGGAGTTGAAGTCAATCGTGTCGGTTAAGTCGTCGACAGTGGCTACGAAGTGGGTGGTGGGTGGGCTTTGAATTTCTTCGTCGTCCGTATCCCAACCTTGCTGACCGTAGTCCGGCCAGGGCTCTCCTGATAAAGAGAGAGACTTTAGAGAATTCAGGATGTCGCCGAAGGGCGAGTGCTGAAAGATGTCCGCGGCGGTGAACTCCATGATCGGCGCCCAATCGGATTCGATCGGCAGGGGCGCGGGGGGCTCGGAGCTCGGAGAGGAATCCGGCTCCTCGGAGTCACGGGCCGTGCGGAGTGCGGGGCTGGAGTTCGGCTCAATCGCCTCTGATATTGCAGCCCCTGAGGCAACGTCCAACCGCTGATCCTCGATTGGTGCAGTAGGCTCCAAATCAATGGTCGGAACAGATGCGTGTGTGGCCTCCCAGGTGCTATTCGGTGGCAGAGCTATATCATGCCCATCGAGACAGTGCGGCGTGCTTGCCTGTGGCTCGAATCCGTCAAAGATCAAGTCCCCGCGGATGTCACCCGTGTAGTTTAGGCTTCCAAACCTGACCTGATGGCCAGGGGCGTAGCTTTCGATCTGCTCAAGGTGGCCAAGCGAATTGGCCCGCAGTGCGAAGCCACCGGAGACGAAGATCTGTCCGGGGAGAAAAGTCTCACCCTGGACTGCATCATTGTTGATGATTGAAGGAGCCATCGGGCCTAAAGGCGATGACACAGAGGAACTCTCAATGAAAGCACCAATGTCGGTGTCAAAACCGGCAGATCTCGGGTAGGGGGTCCCGAACTGTGCGTCTAGGCCAGATGGTAACAGGAGACAGGGGACACTTTGTTTTACCCAGGTTCGGGTCCTCTCGATGGAGGTAATACCCTACTCCTACTTGATTAATATTGATGATATGGGTAGTACAAGAGTAGATCTACCACGAGATCAAGGAGGCTAAACCCTAGAAGCTAGCCTATGGTATGATTGTTGTGTATGGAGTTGATCGCCTACGGACTACAACCCTCCGGTTTATATAGACACCGGATAGGGTTAGGGTTACACAGAGTCAGTTACAATGGTAGGAGATCTTGAATATCCGCATCGCCAAGCTTGCCTTCCACGCCAAGGAAAGTCCCATCCGGACACGGGACGAAGTCTTCAATCTTGTATCTTCATAGTCCAGGAGTCCGGCTGAAGGTATAGTCCGGCTACCCGAACACCCCCTAATCCAGGACTCCCTCAGTGAGAGACTGTGAATACAGCAAACCCTAGCAAAGGAACGCTGAGCCTCCAGCATGTATATATATGTAGTGCGGCGAGAGTGTGGAGAGTGCAAACCCTAGCGAGCAAGCGCTGCGGCTCCAGCTTATATAGTGTACTACATATACAGTGTATTACGGACTGAGCTCCGGTGCCTTAACTGCACCTGCCTTTGGCTGTATGACAGGTTGGCCAACCACATTTTGGGCCCACCTGTCATACACCCAAAGGCAGGTGCACTAAGTCAATGAAGTTGCGTCCATATAGTACTCGTGTATACTACTAATATATAGCGGAGTGGTTTTCTTATTCTTTCCATAACAATCGTATTAAATTGTGTAAGTACGAAACGAAACTCTTTATTTAAAGTACCTGTGAAGAAAACTACTACTCCTACTTCCGATGAACTAATGATCCCGCGTCCTAGTCGCACTTCATGTCCTTCACGTGCGGTACACTACCATCCCTTAAGTGAACAACCACACATGCACCAAATTATCAAAAACGTGTGAGAGTGTGTACAAATAAAGAATTTGAATTAATTATCGGAAAGGTTTGAGAGTATGTACAGTTTGCCCTCAATAATTATGGTTTGTTGTGTTCAGCCTAAACTTGTTCAAACTTTACAAAGTTTGACTTCAGTCAAATCTAATATGCGGAGTAAATAAAAATGGAGGGCTACTACGTCCATCCGGGTTTTTAGTCCACACCATTTTTTAATCAAAGTTAATAGCTGGACAAATAAAATTACAGGGGAGCTGAAGACAAAGTTGTGAGAAGGCTTAGAAATCAATACAAAACTTATGCTCTTAGTACCAAAATCGATCCTTCTTCGAGGAAACATTTGGTTCATAGCCAATTGTGTCATAAAATTGCACCAACGTGAAAGATGACCGCATCTCCATCGCAACCAAGCAAAGAGCACTGATGGAAGACAACTTGTTTTTCGTTGAAAATCGATCAGCTTCACCAGCCGACGCAACCATGAGGCGCAACCATGAATCGATAGGTCATCATGGTGATGCATCATCCATTTGGCATCAAGTTTGGGTGAGGCACCTATGAAGTTCGACAAATCCTCACTGTGGTCTGTTTCTTCTCATTAATCAAGCTTGAGGAAGGAAGAACCACGTGGCAGAGGACAGTGAGGCAGAACAACAATGGCCATCCAATTTTGTGCAGTTCCACTAAAATTGAGGAAGACATGGCCGGGTATGGAGATACACATCGCTGTTTGCAAAAATATAAAAAAGAGATATAGTATTGTTACTTTGTTTTGGCAGTGATATAAGATTAACAACGACATCTGAATTGTCAATAAGAATTAATGAAAAGTACACCAACAAATAGAAGCACCATGATTATCTTGATGGGAAGTAAACCAGGATACCCGAGAAAAAAAGAATTTCTTCATTTAACCGGTGATAGTATTAGATTAGAAGTAGCAATAGGAGCATATGGACAATGACCACACAACCGCCATGTACTCTTTGTCGAAACAACATGTATACCTCCACCGAGGCATAAATCAGGACAACTTTTCGAGTGGCATTTCCTCTATAATCGTAGGTGATGTTGGACCAGCCGACGAACCCTAGCTACTATACATGGGGAGCTGGGGAGTAGTCGCATAGAAGAAACCTGCATGCAGCGACCTGGGGAGCTAGACCACTACAAGTTATACCTCAGGTGGCCGAGATGTCGCTTAGGTGGGCGGGATCTGCCCACACGATGGCAGCAAACAAGGGCGCGGAGGACCTTCGTCCGCGCTAGCGTCGGCTCCGAGAGGACGATGCGCATCGGCTTCCTCCATCGCCAACGGTGACAACGTCAACGCTGCACCTCCTCACAGCCCGAAGCGGACGGGATTCGGCCGGATCTGTGACCACCGGTGAGGAGAGAGATAGAGTGGACACTGTCATCTTGTTTTGATATGGAGAGGGTGAGAGAGCGAGACGTGAGAAACCCTATCAAATAAGAGGCTATATATACAATGGAGTAAAAAAATCTCTCCATTGCAGTGGTTTTAAATAGAATACGCGCGTTCCCGGAAAAAAGAAACAAAAACTGACCAAGAAAGAAAACTCAATCAAATACACGCCCCGCTTCCATGTCGCGAGAGTCGTCGCGCAACACACATAGGCATAGACATGCATATCCGTGTTTACGTAAAATTCCATCTCCATCTCCATCTCCAATCATATTTGTCCAACTAGCACATTATTTATGTTGTTAATTATATACGCAGCAATATTAACGTACAACATCTCTTGTTTGCGGGCGTCCGGACCGTTGCCACGCCCGCTCCTGACCAACCCGATCCCTCTTCATCACCCGCGCGTGCTTCCCGCCCGAAACGGTCAGTGCCGCATTCATGCCCGGCCAGAGCGGGCACGACCTCTCACTGGCACCGGCATTGAAGCGGCTGTCGGTGTTCCGGGAACGGGGGTCCCCAGAATTGCCTGCCTGTGGCCCACGGCATGGCTTTGCCAGCGGGCCCGCCCGGCCCATCTTCACCAACAAGCATTCAAGACCTCGCGAGGCAGATGACACAAGACCTCCTCAGGAGCGACCTCACCAAGCTGGCTAACGAGGGGCGGAGAGATCAAGGCCAGGTAAACCTCGCGAGAATCCAATGACGTGAGCCATGCCAATCGGGGCCAGGTGGGTGCCAGGAGGGCGCTAGCGCTCAAAGTGTCCTTGTTCTCTCTTTGGTGCTAAGGAAGCAAGTGCAGACGAAGAGTACCAATGCATCAAGCAAATGTTTCCATATCGGTGTAACGAGACCAAGACCAGTAGGACAGCAGCACGGAGGTCACCATGGAGCACAAGACAGCGTCACCACCAGAGCCTTTTGTCGGATTTCGGGTTCCGGCAGACCCTTGAGGTTCGAACACTAGGGTGCGCGCGGAGATTTCGCCTTCTACCTACCTGCACCCCTCCGCCTCGCTAAGATCTAAGCCATGGAAAGAACAACACAAGAGACACAGGGTTTATACTGGTTCGAGCCACCGTTGTGGTGTAATACCCTACTCCAGTGTGTGGTGTGGTGGATTGCCTCTTGGGCTGATGATGATGAACAATACAAGGAAGAACAGCCTCGCGAGGGTCTGTTCTTGGCTGGGGGTATGAACTGCTGGGAGGAGTTCAGTCACCCTTCTCTCTCTCTCTTCTCGATTCTCTCTCCGATTTCGGTCTCAGCTTGTTTCAGGGTTGGCCGATTCTAGCTCCTTCTCCATCCCTTTATCCCCTCCTACCCTGGGGGTGGCTAGTCCTATTTATAGGCAATGGCCCTGGGCCTCTTCCCAAATATTGGGCGGGAAGGGCGCCAACAATTGGCCATTTTGAAGGGGAACATCTGGTACACTTATCCTGACTAAAGTTGGTCCTCGCCTGACAAAGACTCCGGTGGTGACGCTGGCTTGGGCTCCACAATGACTTCCTCCCTGCCGTTGGACTGGTCTTGGTCTCGTTGCACCGAAACGGGTGCCTTTGCTTGATGCTCTTGCCTGCGCTTGCTCCCTTTGCACCAAAGAGGAAAGGAGGACACTGCGCGGGCTGGCGCCTGCCTGGCGCCCTTTGTCGTCATGGCTTGCGTCACGGGCACCTCATGAGGTACCCCGCCTTGATCTCTCCGCCTCCTCACGAGCCAGCCTGATGAGGCTGTGCCTGAGGAAGCTCCGTGTCGTCCGCCCCGCGAGGCGTGGCCCCTCGCGAGGGTCTTGGGTCTGTGTTGATGAAGATGGGACGTGCTGGGCCCCCCTTTGAGCCACGCCGCAGGCCGCAGGCAGGCAAGTCTAGGGATCCCCGTTCCCAGAACGCCGACAGTAGCCCCCGGGCCCAAGGCGCGCCCGGACTTGGCTGTGCAGGGAGGAAAAAAGGGCAAGGGCGAAGCGCCGCAGGCCCTAACAGCCTACGGCCTTGGGCACCGCGTGGCGGTTGATTGGACGTGAGCGCCTTAGCAACCGCGCGAGTTGATAAAGGAGCGGCATCTGCCTAGGCTTTGCTTTTTGCTTTCTCCGGTTGCTGCTCAGATCCCCTTTCTTGCGCCTCTCCTTCTTTCCTCCAAAATTTCCAGATCTACTCCGACCGCGTGACCTAGGAAGCCATGGCGCCTCGTCAGTCCCCGGCCGTAGCTTGGTACTCGTCTGCCCTGGACTCGCCGAACATGTCGGAGGCGAGCCTCGCCCGGTTGCGCCGGATGGCGGCGGCGCGGGGCATCGACAGGGCGAAGGTGTTCAAGGCCAGCTCCGCCACCCCTGAGGGCCAAGGGAGCACCTTTTATCCGTTCTTCGTAAGCGCCATTGCTGCTGGCCTGGTGCCTCCCTTCTCCGAGTTCTTCTTCTCTGTCCTCCGCCATTATAAGCTAAAGGCTCTGCATCTACACCCCAACTCCGTCCTTCTCCTGGCAATCTTCGCCTATTACTGCGAGGCTCACGTGGGGGTGCAACCCTCAGTGGCCTTGCTGCGCCACTACTTCCACCTCCGGACCTCTCGCGGTCCTGCTTCTGCGTGCGCGAGCTTCATCGCGTACGGTGGCGCCATTGCCATTTCGAACCCTGGGAAAAGGATCGAGGGCTTCAGGAGCAAGTGGGTCTTGGCAGATGCTGGGCGCATCCACCCTCGGCTGATCTTGCCCACGGAGCAACCCACGAGCTCCAGCGATTGGGGTCGAGCGGAGCTTGCGGACTCCCGCGCGAAGCTGGTGTTGGAGAAGATGGACGCGGATCTGAGGCCGGCTAACATGGCGGCGGCGAAGCTGACCGGCGCGTCGCTACTGAGGGAATTCCTGGAGCACCAGCTGGCTCCGCTTTGGCAGTACTCACTTCTGATGTGGAGGCCCCATCCGAGCCCCGCGGCCTTGGCCGACGGAGATCTGGCTGCGGTCCTCCAATCTCTGGTCGGGGGCGATGTGGCGAGGTTGGAGGGCGCTCCTACGCCCTTGTTCCTCCGCGACGACTGGGAGCAGGTAGTGGAGTCCATGCCCGTCTTCAACGGGGACGGGCCCGTACCCATGGAAACTCCCGGGGAATCGGTGGACGTGTCCTCCGATGACTCCAGCGAAGAGGAGGAAGGAGGGGAGCGGGAAAAAGGGCCTGACTCCGAGGCGACTGACGGAGAGTCGAGGGCTCCCCTCCCCCGGCGCAGGTCCAGCGTTCTCCACCTCTCTCCGAGCGATGACGACGAGGATGATGATGAGCAGGACGACGGGAGCTTGCCCTCGATCCCGAAGAAGGACAGGACCGGGCTGATCTCCCGCGGGTCTGTCCCGGCCCCGAGGCGGACCGCAGACGCGCCTTCCGCTTCCAAGCTTCCCGAGGTTGACCCTTCCAGCCAGCTTTCAGGCTTCAAACTTGGCTGGAGGCCGCTTGAGCTCACTGGCGACGACCCGTAAGCGCTTGATTCTCGTCTTTATTTCTTGTTCTACTTCTGAGGCTTGACGTCTGCATCTCTTGTATAGGCTGGCGCTCGCAGCAAAGAAGCCGAAGGGAACTCCTGAGGTTCCATCCATGGCAGCGCCTCTGCCCGCGAAGGAAGGTGACCGCGACGCACAGGCTTCTCCCGCCCGGTCGTCCTCGCGAGGCCTGGCTGAGCCGGCTGGGGCGAGCTCAGCCCCCATGGCCCAAGTGACTCCCGAGGTGCCTTTGCCTGCTGCCGCCACTACAACCGTTGGGGCGCATCAGGCTCCGCCTCAGGATGCTGTGGTCGCGCTGCCGCCTTCTCCTCCTACTCCACCGGCTGCTGTCTCTCCGACTCCTCATGCCGTTCGGGATCGTGTTGCTGCTGAGCTGGACCGACTGCGGCAGGATCTTCTTGGCACCGACCCTCGCTTGGTGGCCGGGGCTTGGAGCTGGCTTCAGGATGGGTTCGCTCCAACGCTTCGATCCGGGCGGCGCTGGTCCAGGCCTCGACGGCTTGCGATGAGGAGAGGCAGGCCGTCCTTGTGGCGAAGGCTTCTCGTGACGCAGCCCTGGGGGAGGTGGTCGACGTTCGTGGTCGCTGCAAGGCGCTGGAGGACGAGCTGCAAGGCCTGCGGGACCAGCTCGCGAAAGAGGTCCGCCTTCGCCAAGAGCAGGAAGAAGGCATGAAGGCTCGCGAGGTGGCCGTCAAGGAGAGGGAGGTCAAGCTCAGGAAGCGCCGCGACCGCCTAGGCGCGCTGGAGCAGGAGTTGGGGGCGAGGAAGGTCGAGCTGGACGACAAGGCCCAGGTTCTTGCCGAGGACCGCGTGGCCTTCACGGAGATGGAGGCGAAGGCTCGCTCCTTGCTGAGGACGCTTTACGACAGCGGCCTGGAGAGCCCACTGGCTAGCACCGAGGACGGCCCCGCCAAGCTGCTTCCCTTCCTGGTTCGCGCTGTTGAAGATGTCGCCCTTGGCCTTGGCCCCACGGCCGAGGCCGAGGCACGTGTCCTGTCTTCTGCAGCGCTGACGCGGGTCCTCACCCACATCTACCTTCGCGATCCCGGCGTCGACCTCGACAGCCTGCTAGAGCCAGTAAGCGGCAAGCGTGCCGCTGCCGAGGCCGTGAAGGGTCGCGCGGAGGCTCTGCTGGGGAAGTTCCGGGCCTTCAGCTCCAAGCCGAAGCAAGGCGCTGCCGACCCTACTGCTCCATGAGGCAAACCCACTCCACGCTGCTCCACCGCCAACAAGTGACTCCGTTGTGGCTCCTGTCCTGCCTTTAATTCCTGCACATGTATCATGCCTCGGGGAGGCGTTTAAACTTGCGTTTGGCATTGAGATAACAGTGTGGACTGTAATATTTGCTTTTGAATTCCTTGAAATTTACGCTTTTCCTTCCGACTTGCTTATGTTCTACGCCGGCAGAGCCCGGCCCCGCGCATACCTCAGCCGCCGTTAGCCCCGACCAGAAACCAGGACGGGACCAAGGAGTGAGGGGCTACGTGACAAGTTAGGCTCCTGAGTCGCGATGCTCAGGAGTCCCCCTTGGCGCATGAACAGCAAGTAGGGAGGTGTGATGTGGGTGGATCTACCGTTCTACGTCTGCAGAGCCCGGCCGCGCGCATACCTCAACCGCCGTTAGCCTTTCGAAACTAAGGAGTGAGGGGCTACGTGACCAGTTAGGCTCCTAAGTCGCGATGCTCAGGAGTCCCCCTTGACGCTCAAACGGCCTTCGTACCTTGGCTCCGCTCGGAGAGAGACGCGCGACGAACCAGGCCCGGGGGGCCCTGGCTGGGCGCCGTGCGTCTGGGCGTGACCCAGGCGCAGCCCCCGTGCCCAGCCCCCTTGCGCGGCACTCCCGAGGGAGGCGTTACGATGAGGCTAGACACTGAGCTCTGGGCTCCCTGAGGTTGATGCGCCCGGGGGCCACCCTCAGTTGTCTATCACCAGCGCGGAGCATAGCGCTTCCGTATGTGTACGGGCATAGCCGCTCCTCGGCAGTGTCGTCGGCCAGCGCGGAGCATGGTGCTTCCACTGGTACGTGGGAGGGGGCTCCCCTCCGGGAGGAGCCCCCGGGGCGTGTACAGCCCCGCCCTGACACGTGGCTGGCACGGTAGGGCCTGGCGAGGTGTATCTGGGCACCCGTGAGCCAGCGCGGGACTCACGGGGCCCTACCTCTAGGCGGGTTGCGCCTGGCACTGGGCCTTATCTTGTGATGTGTCCCTGCAAACTTGGTTAGATGCCGGCACTCTACGTCCGCGGGTCCCGACCCTCGAGCTGGTCTCAGCCGTCGCTGGTATGCCAGGTCGCGATGCCGTGGACAAGGCCAGAGGGTGAGGGCAGGAGAGCCAGTAAGAGCCCTGAGTCGCGATGCTCAGGTACCCCCCTTTAACGTGCAAGTGGTCGGCATGGAGAAGAAGAGGTGCCATGGACAGGCATCAAATAATAAAGCATGGTGGGTCGAATGCATAGCCGGAAATAAACGCAAAAGGGATACACGCCGTTGGGTCTGGCCCAAGCGACTTGGGGATGATGCAGCCCGAGGGGCGCCCCCAACAAGGTAAGCTAACAACATGAAATAAAAGGGATACATGCCGCAGGGACGGACCCACACGGCCTGGGAATAATGCAGCCCTGGGGGGCGCTCCCAGCTGGAAGTGAAACTTGAAAGATGTCACCTGATGATGTTGAGGACGAAGGAGTGTTGGTGTAGCAGACTCGGTGGGCTGCGGAAGCTGATCCTCACGAGCCCCCAGGCCCAGGGGCCTCGGGAGGCCCCGGAGGCGCTGGTGGCTCCTCGCGGACCATCTCCATCTCCGCGAGGGCTGCGGAACGCCTGGCCTCTTGAGCCTCCACGATGTCCCTCATGAGGCGCTGGTACGTGGCAGCCGCGTTCGGCAAGCTGTAAGGCATGCGAACGTAGCTGTGGGGTGGACCTTCGCAGCGCCCCACTTGCGAGGGCCAGAGGCGCTCCAGAGAGGTGACTCGATTAAGCCCTGGTATGTCGATGCAGACGCGCAGCCCACCATCCTCGCCTGGATGGGGAGCCACAGCTGGTAGGCGGTGGCCGCCTTTCATGACTCTTGACTCCTGTAGCTCCTGAATGGCCTTGCTGACGAACTCCTGAGGGTCTAGCTCTCCATGCCTTACTCCTTCTTGAGGGAAACGTGCTTCAAAACATGCCTCCATGTGGTGCCCAAGCGCCTCCCTCGCGACCCTAGCTAGGTCGGTGGCCCTCCAGGGGAGAGCCCCCGAGCCCTGCCTAAGGAGGGCACCAGGCGCGCTTTCCTATGAGATGGAAGGAGGTTCCCCCTGGGCAAGCGCGGGCCCAGAGGGGCCTGCCTCCTGAGGGGCCGGGCCGGATGATGTCTTCTTCTTCTTGGGGGCGGTCTCGGGAAGCCTCCTGCTTCCGCGATCCGGGTCTTCCAGTGATGTGGCCTGAAAGGCTCGCTCCAGGGAACACACCGCGTCCTTCTCTTCACAGGGCACCGTGATGACTCCACCACTTCCTGGCATCTTGAGGACGTTGTAGCCATGGTGAGTTATGGCCATGAACTTGGCCAGCGCTGGGTACCCAAGGATGGCGTTGTACGGCAGGCGAATGTGAGCGACGTCGAAGTCGATGAGCTCGATGCGGTAGTTGTCGCGTGCCCCGAAGGTGACAGGGAGGCGGACCTGCCCAATCGGGACCGTGGAGCCGTCGGTGACTCCGGAGAAAGGCTTGGTTGGCTGAAGCTGGCTGTAGGGCACTTGGAGATCGTTGAATGTTTCCACGGACAGGACGTTGAGCCCTGCCCCGCCATCGATGAGGGTCCTGGTGACCACCACGTTGCTGATGATTGGGGAACAAACCATCGGGAGGACTCCGGCTGTAGCCGCACACTTGAGCTGATCTGCTGAGCTGAACGTGATGGCGCACGCCGACCACCTGAGAGGGCGCGTGGCTTCGAGCCTGGGGAGGACTGCATTCACTTTGCGGGCGAACTGCTTGAAGATGCGCTGAGAGGCTGGGGCTTGAGCCCCGCCCAGGATGCAGGCGATCGCGTGCGGCTCCTGGAAGCCCCCAGCCCCATCGTCTTGATGGCGGTCCTCGTTTCTCCTTGGCTACGGCGGCAGCGGAGGGAGGCCTGTGTTGCCTTGCGGGCGATCCTCGTGAGGCTGATCCCTCTAGTCTTTCTCGCGAGGCGGGTCTTGGCAGCGATCCTCGCGAGGTCGATGGCGCCACCCTTGGCGCGGGCAGCGGTCTTCCCAGCGTCCTGCGTTCCTTCCTCCTCCTCGACCGTAGCCCCGGTCACCGCGGTCGGGGCGACGGCCGATCCTTCCTTCTCGCACGGCTTGGAGCTCTTGACATTCGTTGGTGTTGTGGGTGTGGAGGTCGTGGTACACACAGTACCGACTGCCCTTGGAAGGTTCGGGCTGATCTCTGACTCGCTTGGTGTCTAGTTCTACCGCGAGCATGGCAGCCCCCTTGCGCTTCACATCCTTGGCCTTGGGCTTCTTCTCTTCTGGGTCTGCGGCAGGCAGCTCGAGGAGGGAGAGACGCCCTTCCTCATCCCTGGCGCACTTGGTTGCCAAGTTGAACAGCTCCAAGGAAGTGCACAGGTCTTCATGCATCGCCAGCTCCTCCTTCATCTTGACATCGCGCACGCTGTCGGAGAAGGCTGAGATGATGGCCTCCTCGGTCACCTTGGGAATCTTGAGGCGTGCGTTGTTGAAGCGCTGGATGTACTTCTGCAGGGTCTCTCCGGATTGTTGCTTGATGCGGCGCATGTCGCTCACAGCGGGTGGCCGGTCGCGAGTACCTTAGAAGTTGGCAATGAAGCGGGTGCGCATCTCGTCCCAGGAGGAGATCGTGCCTGGAGCCAGGTTCAGGAGCCAGGTGCGGGCCTCGTCCTTGAGCGCCATGGGAAACCAGTTCGCCATGACCTTCTCGTCTCCGTTGGCAGCTTCGATGCCCAGCTCATAGAGCTGGAGGAACTCCACAGGGTCGGCCGTGCCATTGTAAAGAGGAGGCAGGTCTGGCTTGAACTTGCCGGGCCACGCGACGCTGCGTAGCTCGGTGGTGAAGGCACGGCAGCGTGCTGTGGCCACGGGAGGCCTTGGGTGACGGAGAGCTTGGTCTTGCATGTCCCCATGCGCTGCAGCTGGGAGCTGCGCGGGGTCTTGACGTGCGGGAGCAGGAGCATGGTCGCGACGTGCTGGAGCAGGGAGCGCCCGGGCAGCTTCTTGCGGGCGAGGGACTTCTTGGCAGCTCTGCTCTTGCCGCCCTGGCACCTGACGGAGCGGGTTCCGCCCAGGGGCCACGTGCCTTGGAGCCATGGCGCCTTCTTGAGGAGGAGGCGGCCGGGGCGCCGCCGGAGCTTCGTCGCCCGCGCGGGGCGGGGTGCGGTGCAGCGGAACGGACGGCGCAGGAGAGCCCCCTGCGGCGCGGACGAGCTCGGCGACGCGGTCGAGTCATTCTTCGTAGACGTCGTCGACGGGACGGTAGAGCAGGAGCTCGTTTGCCGCGATGAGTGCATCTCGAGCCTCCATGGGTGCGTGGAGCGCGTGGGACGAAGAACCAGCCGGGGTGAGCGAGGGAGTAGCGGTGCGGCCGTCTTGCCGCACGGACGGATGCTGAGACGACGCTTGCTGCTTGTCCCCCGCCGGGCCGGTGGCGGTGTTGACGGCAGGTGACGGGGAACGGTAAGGACGCCCGCCGACAGGAGCCGTCTGGGCGACGCGGGAAGCGAGAGCGGCCCGGCGCTTGGCGCGGGCCCGACGAGCGTCAGACATGGACGTGATGGTCGGAGGAGAACGGGGTGGTGGAAGACGAATTCCGGCGCCCCCCTACCTGGCGCGCCAAATGTCGGATTTCGGGTTCCGGCAGACCCTTGAGGTTCGAACACTAGGGTGCACGCGGAGATTTCGCCTTCTACCTACCTGCACCCCTCCGCCTCGCTAAGATCTAAGCTATGGAAAGAACAACACAAGAGACACAGGGTTTATACTGGTTCGGGCCACTGTTGTGGTGTAATACCCTACTCCAGTGTGTGGTGTGGTGGATTGCCTCTTGGGCTGATGATGATGAACAATACAAGGAAGAACAGCCTCGCGAGGGTCTGTTCTTGGCTGGGGGGATGAACTGCTGGGAGGAGTTCAATCACCCTTCTCTCTCTCTCTTCTCGATTCTCTCTCCGATTTCGGTCTCAGCTTGTTTCAGGGTTGGCCGATTCTAGCTCCTTCTCCATCCCTTTATCCCCTCCTACCCTGGGGGTGGCTAGTCCTATTTATAGGCAATGGCCCTGGGCCTCTTCCCAAATATTGAGCGGGAAGGGCGCCAACAATTGGCCATTTTGAAGGGGAACATCTGGTACACTTATCCTGACTAAAGTTGGTCCTCGCCCGCCAAAGACTCTGGTGGTGATGCTAGCTTGGGCTCCACAATGACTTCCTCCCTGCCGTTGGACTGGTCTTGGTCTCGTTGCACCGAAACGGGTGCCTTTGCTTGATGCTCTCGCCTGCGCTTGCCCCCTTTGCACCAAAGAGGAAAGGAGGACACTGCACGGGCTGGCGCCCGCCTGGCGCCCTTGGTCGTCATGGCTTGCGTCACGGGCACCTCGTGAGGTATCCCGCCTTGATCTCTCCGCCTCCTCACGAGCCATCCTGATGAGGCCGTGCCTGAGGAAGCTCCGTGTCGTCCACCCCGCGAGGCTTGGCCCCTCGCGAGGGTCTTGGGTCTATGTTGATGAAGATGGGCCGTGCTGGGCCCCCCTTTGAGCCACGCCGCAGGCCGCAGGCAGGCAAGTCTGGGGACCCCCATTCCCAGAACACCGACACCTTTGGCAGGCGAAGACTGCTTTTGTCAGGATAACTTGTACTAGTTGTCCTCTTTCAAATTGGCCGTTGTTGGCAACCTTCCCGCTCAATATTTGGGGAGAGGACCAGGGCCTCTATAAATAGGATTAGCCACCCCAGCAGAGGGGAGATGGACCTCATCTTAGATCTGAGCCATTCCATCCTTAGCCACACACCAACCAAGCACAAGAGCACCTCACCTCAGGAGGCTATTCTTCCCCTTGTATTATTCATCATTAGCCCAAGAGGCAATCCACCACACCACACTGGAGTACGGTATTACACCACAACGGTGGCCCGAACCAGTATAAATCTTGTGTCCCTTGTGTTGTGAGTTCGTCGAGCTAGCCTTTGAGATCGCGAAGTGCTTGAGGGCGTGATCGGTGAGGGAGAGATCTTCGCGCGCACCCCAGTGTTCGAACCTTAAGGGTTTTGCCGGAACCCGAAATCCGACAGTGGCGTGCCGACCAAGAGAGCATCGCCCACGCCGCGTCCCGGTGCACGCGACTGCTCCGCATTCAAAGGTCGCAATAGCCGGCCACAACATGCATGTAAAAAGTTCTTGGGAGTCCGTGCTATATCTAGCTGTCCTCCCCCAACTCGTCAATCTCTTCTAGTAGTTCTAGTACTCCATGGCGCGAGCCACCGACAAGAAGGCGGGAAAGTTATCGTATACTCAATTTGCGGTGAGTGGCATGCCGAGCAACCGTATGGGGTGAAGCCGTGGAGGAGGGCGAGACACGAACGCGACAGACGTGATTTAAACGTTGGCTTTGCTCGATGGCGCGATCCAACGAAATGAAATGTTGGTTTCTCTTCGTTTCCATTTTTTCACCGGAAAAATGGAAACTTTCCACTCCATTTTCATTCCTACTCCAAGGATAGCCCGTTAAAACATTCCATCAAATACAAAGGAAAATTAACACACATGCTGATGCATCTCAATGATTCCCAGATCATAACCAATTTTTACTTCACAACTAAAGACAAAAGTTGTGAGAGCATGTACAAAAGAAAAACTACTAATGGGGTCACTACGACTTAAACCCTAAACCCTAAACAAGATTTAATTTCCTGACTAGGTAGAACCTGTCGAAGGAAAGATGGTTGCCACCCTCGGATCATACGATGCTTTTGTGAAGTTCCACTAAAATCGAGATGAGCATCCCTGATGGCAAAGATATTGAAGAAGCGTGATTAGAATAATAGTACTGGTACTAGTTCATGAGACATAAACTCATCACAAATAGAAGCCGGGAGAAGTAGAGAAAGATCGACATGGAGATGGAGCTACGTGGGGAGCTACGGCAGTGGAGCAAGCCGGCTCCAAAAGGAAGATATACTACTACCTGGGACGTCGGGCTATAGCTAGAAGGGCAGTTGGGATGCACCGACTGTGGGTTTTCTCCCTCGCCGATGTCGACCGCGTCTACACAGAACATTTTTCCCTTCCCTTAGAGGCGGGATCAGGCCGGATATGTGACCAGCGGTGTGGCCACCATCGTTCTATGCTTGTGAAGAGAGCAATCCAAGCAAGAAGGCTTGTAGCTTAGGCTCCTGCTAGTGTATATATAGTGGTTTTCTATTTCTCTCCATATCAACCATTTTATATTGCGTACGTGTCATTGAAGAGTGAAATGATGGTTGCTTCTTCCAGCTAATTTACTATGTGATTTGACTGCTCCTTAGTGGCCCCTACACATACTCCCCCTACGTGTATGACCGTTCCTGAGTCTCACTTGTACTTATCTCTATTTCTTGCATGACACGTAGACATGATGCGCATAGAGGAATTTACTGCATGTTGTTATGTAGTATTGTACTACTAATACCTACTCCCTCCTTCCGGTTCACTACTGGTACTCCCTCCATCCTGGCTTATTTGTCCCCTTTGTACTCAATTCATGGGCTCGTTTTCCTTAGAAATTGTCTTTACTAACGTATTAATATCGGGAATGCATGTGTGAACAACGAATGATTAAACCTTGCATGCAACGTTTTGACAAAGCATTGACTTATGAACATGTGAATGTGAGGGACTACAACCTCGTGCATGCATGCAACAGTCACACGTACACATGGACACAAAAACGCACGTGACGCCCTAATGCATGCATGTCCGAGCACATGACGGAACACACATGGTCACGCTCAAGTGCTCAACCTACACGTGCATGCACACACATACTCAGCCAGGGTGAGCTAGTCACCGTATTGTCGGCGTTCTGGGAACGGGGGTCTCCGTACTTGCCTGCCTACGTCCCATGGCGTGGCTCCTCCAGCGGCCTAGTACGGCCTATCTTCACCAGCAAACACTCAAGACCCTCGCGAGGGGCCAAGCCTCGCGAGGCGGACGACACAAGACCTCCTCAGGGGCAGCCTCACCAGGCTGGCTCGCGAGGAGCAGAGAGATCAAGGCGAGGGGCACCTCGTGAGGTTCCCGTGATGTGAGCCATGACAAACAAGGCCAGACGGGCGCCAGCGGGCGCAGAGCACCAGTTGCCTCTTTGGTGCTAAAGGAGCAGGCGCGGGTGAGGAGTCTCGAGGCATCAGGCAAAGGTTTCCATATCGGTGCAACAAGACCAATACCAGTGGGACGGTAGGAAGGAGGTCATCGCAGAGCCCACGACGGCGTCACCACCAGAGCCTTTGGCACGTGAAGATCACCTTTTGTCAGGATAACTTGTACTAGCTGTCCCCCTTCAAATTGGCTATTGTGGGATCCCTTCCCGCCTAATGTTTGGGAAGAGCACCATAGCCTCCATAAATAGGACTAGCCATCACCATAGAAAGGGGATCGGATCCATTCTAGCCTCTTATGCACCAGCTCACCAAGCTCAAGAACACCTCCCCTCAGGAGGCTGTTCTTCCCTTGTACTTGTTCATCCTCAGCCTACAAGGAAATCCACCACACCACACTGGAGTAGGGTATTACACCACATCGCTGGCCCGAACCAGTACAAACTCTTGTGTCCCTTGGTCTTCGAGTTGGGCGAGCTAGGTTTTGAGATCATTGCGAGAGCGTGAGCTCGGGGGAAATATCTTTGTGCACATCCCAGTGTTTGAACCTTAAGGCTTTTGCCGGAACCCGAAATCCGACATTTGGCACGCCAGGTAGGGGCTGCGCCGAAGCTTTCCTTCTGTCGATCCATGCTCCACCGCCTCCACGCTCTGTCCCCATGGCAGGTGTTGCTCTTTCGGCTGGGACAACGGGCACCCACGATGGAGCTAGGGGGCTCGGAGCTTTCACCCCCGCCTTGTGGCGGGTGCAGTGGTTGCGCAAGTTCAAGCCAGAGATGCCGCCTTGCTACGACGGCGCAACGGATCCGTCGGCCTTCCTGCTGGCATACGAGGAGGCCATCCTGGAAGCTGGAGGCGACGACAAGGTCATGGCCAACTGGTTCCCCATGGCCCTCGCTGGCGTGCCGCGCGCCTGGCTGCTCACCCTCCCAGAATCCTCAGTGGCGTCTTGGGAGGAGCTACGCGGCCTCTTCATCGCACGCTTTGCGGCACCAGCGCCCATCGCCGTCGCAACCCTCCTCGGTGGCTCACAAGCACCGCCCTCGGACCGCCACACCAAGCAGTTCTTCCGCCAGATCGGCGCCGCCTCCATGCAGCAGGGAGCTCCCCCAGGTTGGGCGGCGCCCAAGGCCGACCTCACCTTCGACTCGAGGGACAACCCCGTCGCCACCACTAGCTCGGGTGTGCTCCCAATGCTCTGCACACCCACCATCTGCAACGTAGCCATCACCAAGACCCTCATCGATGACGGGGCCGGCCTTAATGTGCTCTCCGTGGAGACTTTCGTCTTGCTCCATGTGCCGCATGAACGGTTTCGCCCCACCAAGTCCTTCTCCAGGGTTGGCGGCGGCTCCACCAGCCCCCTAGGGCAGATCCACCTTCCTCTGACCTTCGGCACCCGCGACAACTACTGCACCGAGCTTATCGACTTCGACATTGCCCGTAACGGCCTCCCATAGAACGCCATCCTCAGGTACCTGGCCTTGGCCCAGTTCATGGTGGAAGCAGCAGATCACCATCTTGATCCGCCTGATGCTCAGGTGGAAGACGAGGAGGAGGAGCTGGTGGCGGAGCCAGTGAGTTTGACCAACATTGAAACAAATGCTACGAAATGCTCGTGCATTCTGTGAACTTTCACTTGCAGAAGAAAAATGATGGGCTCGCATGTTGGAGCAATGCAACGTGGCTGTCACCCCAGGAAATAAGTTGTCAATATTCTCAGCTATGGTCACCTTTCTTCAGGTGAAGACATCTGAGCGGATGACCAACAAATCATTCGATGCAATGTTGGCTTCTTTCCGCAAAGCTTTCCCAGATGCGTCTGAGCTGCCACACACCTACCATAAAATGAAGAATTTCCTTCCTGCAGTTGGAATTGGATATGATATGATCCATGTTTGTAAGAATAATTGTGTTCTTTTCCGGAAGGATTATGCCAACTTAAGTGAATGCCCGAAATGCAAACCATCAAGATGGAAAGATGGCGATGCTGTGAAGAGGATTCCTCATAATGTTCTGAGACATTTTCCAGTTACACCAAGATTGCAGAGGTTGTTTCATGATGCTGAAACAAGAGAGGGTGTACTGTGGCATTATAGGAACCAGGAGTACGGAGATCAGAATATAATGAGCCATCCATCACATGGTAGTGAGTGGAAAAGCTTAAATCAGAAACACCAAAAGTTTGCTGCTGACCCGAGAAACATTAGACTTGGCTTAGCTTCAGATGGATTTAACCCATTTGGCCACCAGAGCGCCACATAGAGCATGTGGCCAGTGCTTGTTATCCCTTACAACATGCCTCCAAATGCCGGCACCAAAGAATCAAACTACGTGATGGCCATGCTCATCCCAGGTCCAAAAAGTCCTGGAAAGGATTTTGATTTGTTCATGGAGCCTCTTGTGGAGGAACTTCAACAGCTATGGAGGGGTGTTCTCACTCGAGACGTATATAGCAGCCCACCAGCTGATTTCTTTCTGCGTGCGGTTATAATTTGGTGCATCCATGATTATCCGGCTTTGGGCACTATGTCAGGGCGAACGACACATGGTTACAATGCATGTGATCGCTGTGATAGGAATCCGCTTTCATACACAATACCTAGCAAGATCTGTTACATTGGACACTGCCATTTCCTTGCCAAGGACAAGACGCATCCTAGAAAATACCAAAGACATGTGTTCAATGCAAAGCATGAAAACCGTGATGCAATAAAGAGGCTCACCGCCGATGAGTTGCAAGTGGAATTAGAGAAGGTCAGGCATATTACACCAGGAAACCATCCTGGTAATGTTAGCGGGAAAAGGAAGCATGGCAGGGCAGAAGAGAGATTATTGTTTACCTGTAGGTCCACTTTGTGGGACTTGGAGTATTGGAAAGATTTGGATCTGCGGCATAATCTTGATGTGATGCACATCGAGAAAAATATATGTGACAGCATTATCGGCACACTTCTTAATATTGAAGGCAAGACGAATGATACCTTAAAAATCTAGGATTGATTTGACACACCTGGGTATCAGACAGGATTTGCAGGTGCAAGATGAAGGTAAACCACGGGATATGGCACCAGCTGTGTACGTCTTGGACAAGGTAAAAATAAAAGAATTCTGCAAGGTCCTATCACGTGAGAGATTCCCACATGGATTTGCTTCCAACCCTGAAAGGAGAGTCAGTGCAGATGGAAACAAGGTACAAGGGTTGAAAACTCATGACTGCCACGTCCTACTTGAAAGGGTTTTACCTGTTATCCTTAGAGGATTGGGCCGCCCTGACTTATACAGAGCAGTTGCAGAGTTGGGACAATTCTTCAGGGAACTCTGCAGTAGAAATATCATGATAGATGCTTTGGAGCGTCTTAGAGACAAGATACCAACTATCCTATGCGACCTTGAGAAGATATATCCTCCAGCCTTCTTTGATGTGATGGTGCATTTGGCTGTTCATCTACCAGATGAGGCACTACTTAGAGGTCCAGTACAGTATGGCTGGATGTAAAGGCGGGTAGGCACTTTCAATGGCTATGTTAGGAACAGAGCTAGACCCGAGGGTTCCGTTGCAGATGCCTACATTGCTACAGAAGCATTGACATTCTGCTCAAAATACATTGAAACAGCTGATCAACTTAGCAAAGAGGTGGGTGAAGACAATCTCGGGCTCAATGTTTTCTATTATTCTGTTCGAGTTACAGGGAAGAGTCGACAAGAGGACAAACCTAAAGATTTGGACAAAATGGTTTGGTATGTGTTGAATAATTGTCCTGAGATACTACCTTATATCAAGTAAGTGCTAAGTATTACAGCTTATACATCGTAATCTACTAAACTTGCAACACATTCTTATATATTTAGATGTTTGACGCGATCACTATGTTGTGCAACATCTACAAAAAGGAGTTACTACCACAAAATCCAAGAAACATTGACAAACTGGTTATGGCAGGAATTGCGAAATTGCTCAAGAGCCATGTAAGCTTTTGAATTGCACTGTCAGTTTTTCAATATATTGAGTACATAAGATGATCAACTTGTCTATTTTCTAACCATAGGTTAAGAAGATGCAGGAGGATGGGCAGGGAGTTGATGATGCCCTTTACTCACTAGCAATGGGTCCTGATACTCGGGTAAGACATTATGATGCTTGCGTTGTTGGAGATGTGCGCTACAACACCCTTGCACGAGATGAAGGAAGGAAGACACAAAACAGTGCCATCATGATCACGGATACGTATGACAAAGAGACAACTGAAATGTATGCTAACATAACAGACATTGTTCAGTTGCAGTATATCTCTAGTTTCAAGGATCATCGGTGTGTGGTTCTGTTGTGCTGTCATTGGTATAACCTATTTTCCAGGATCGCAAAACCCAGAGCTGATGATTATTTCAAATCCATCAATGTCAAGGCGGTGTACCAGACCAACGATCCTTTTTATTTTGACAAATCAAGCAACATAGATATTTTTCTTGGAAGAAACATTTGCACGTAGCGATGACTGGAGAGTATTGCAAAGGTTAGAGCAGAGGAATTCGTTTAATGAAGTTGCACAACAAGATGATGCTTACACTGCTCCTGATGTACAAGATAACACAGATGTTCCTAATATCTTTGAGACCATCATGTCAATGACGCCGGCGAAAAGATTACCTGTCGTACTGTGGACATACAAGAGTTGATCAAGAAGAAGCCAATGTTCGAGGACGTTGAGGACGAAGAAGATGATGACACCGTGGGGAATTATGATTCAGACTGATACACATGGCGAAGATGTTGACGCTGTTGCTACAGATGATGATTACTTTGCTTTTGTCGTATTTGCCTATCAGAAGACGTTTTTTATCTACTATGTGAAATTGTGCTTGCTATGACAACTGAAACCCGATGAACATGTTATTTAGTATTTTCCTATGAGAACATCACTTGTTATGTATGCTGATTTGTGCTTGGTGATTGTATGACGACTAAAACATGATGACATTGTTGTTTCGTTGTACTCATATTTGGGTGTGAAACTTGAATTTGATGACATAGTTTGCTGTTGGACTGCAATTTGCTCGATATCTTCGAATGAGAACAAAGCTGACCCGACACGGCCTCTTCTAATTTGTTTATTTATTACCAAAAGGGCCTCTTCTATTTATTTATTTATTTATTTATTTATGAGCAGAAGGGGATACCCCCTGATTTCCGTTAATAGAAATCATTAGATGTTCACAACACTATGCCCAGCCTACTACACAGGTTTCATTCATTACTAGTTTCAGCAAAGTGCTCATGTCATAGCCACTGAATACATCACGAGTGCTACATACACTGCAAATAAAGAGACAATCATCCTACAGAGCATATAGATTTTTCCCATTATCTTCACAAGCTCTTTCATCTCCTCATTGCTGTCAAGGCCGTTCAGCAGCTGCTGGTTGGCAATGATCAGAGGAACTGCATCTTTAACCTTTTGCTCTGCATCTTCCTCTTCTGTCGTTCCTTCAGTTACTTGTCCAACACCCCAACCTCTTGGTATTGGGATTCCTCGGCTAACTAAATAATCAGCGTAGTTGCACTCCCCCACATCAGCAACTTCCCAGAAATACAAATCACACAAATCTTCCCTTTTCTGCACGAATCAAATTGGAAGATCATCAACCAAACTATTAAAAAAATCAGCAACTGAAAGCAGCAGAACAACACTTAAACATATTATTACCCCATGATTCGGGCATTTATAGAAGACTCGGCCAGGGTTGAGGATTGTGGTTGAGACGCGATGGATGACTCTGCGTGATTTGCAGCAGTGGCACCACACCAACGGCAGCGGCTTGCGATGAGCAACCGGCTGCGGTGCGCGTGCCGGCGGGGGTGTGATGAGATCCACAGGCGATGGTACGGGTGGCGACTTGGCGCATATCTGGTTGTTGCCTGCTGTAGGTGGACGAGCAGCCAGCGGACATGGTTGCTGCGGCCAGAGCTTCTGGTGCTAGGCAGAGTAAGTAGTGAAGAGGAGAAGCGAACGTTGGATATGTCAGTTTCATTACTTGCAGAGTAGCATAGCACCATATATAGTCATAGTCTAGGTTTGGATCCGAACCAGCTATAGGAGCACGTCTCTCTTTTTTCTAAAACTCAGCAACGTCTCTTTACTGGTACACTAGCTTGTTCTGTACGCCTTCTCAAGTCTTTGATTCCTCCAGCCACCGGAATGGCCTCTGTATTTCGTGAAAAAACGTGCCCCCGCTGACAGGTCGGACCCACCAGCTATCCTCGCACGCAAGGAAGTGCCTCCTTATTATGCACAAAAAAATGAATACTCCCCCTGCCAGTTGGAACCCAGCATAGTGGGAGGCTGACTTGTGGGCCTACCAAGTTGACGGGGATGGAGGGCTTTGTCAACTTAGTCAGTATGAACGATTCTAGCTCCAGTTACCGTATGATGTTCATCCAACGCTGTAGTGCTTCTTCAACCTCTGGTCTTCTTGCTCCAGCCACCCAAACCAACGCCGGTCGTGCCTCGTGCTCCTGCCTCCCGTGGCCGGCTGTGATGCCGCGGAGGCCTCACCACCCCCTACTACTCCCACCGCTGGCCAGGCCATCCCTCTACTCACCCACACCCCCTATTATTTTGCGACGACGACAGCCTCACACTGCGGCCGAACCAGTGAACCCTCGTACTCCTCTCCGTGTGGGCATCCACTGTTGCGTCTTCCCCGGCTCCGTGTCGTCCCCTTCCTAGGCCTCGCCGTCATCCACCGCCTTTGTGCTCTCGGCGCGTCGTGGTCAATGTGGTCAACGACCGACTTCCATCGAAAGAGTACTGTACGTGGAGAGGCTGACAACTGGATCCACGGCCGCAGCTGGGTCCACGGCCACAACCCAGTTTTTTTGTGATTTGCCAAGTAAGTCGCTTTGTCAGGCCTGTTGGGCTGCAAATCTTTCAAGACGAGGAGAGCTTCATTCGGCTGGCCGAGAAAATGGCCTATCAGTAATGAGAAATGGGTTGTACATTTTTAACACACATCAAACCGGCAATTAGTTTCAAATTTCTTTTTTTTTCATTTCGAGATCTGAAATTGCATTGATTTCTATGCGTGGACAATTTGTTGGATTTTATATTGATATACATTTATTTTTTAAATCAGTTTGAATGTGACTCGAAATTTCGGGATTAAAAATAGTTCGGACCGCACCGAAATATGGAAAATTTCGTATAATTTTTTAACCATGGCCACAATATTGGCTGTAATGCTAACAAAAAGAATATGGGCACCAAAAAAACCTTAATAATTAGCAAATGGGCTGTAAATTATTAGAAATAATGGAAGATGGGCTGTATGCTGTTTTCCACAAGTTTGAGGCTTTCCTAAAAAAGGTTGACGCACAACCAGTGACTATTGGATGTCCATCCAACGGCCGTCGTGCTTCTTCAATCTCTGCTCTTCCTACTCCAGCCGCTCAAACAAGCGCCGACGGGACTGCCTGCTCCCTCCTCCCCGCGACCGGCTGTGCCGCTGCGCAGGCCTCACCGCCCCACCGTACTCCCATCGCCGGCCTAGCCATCCCTCTACTCGCCCACACCTGTTGTTATTCTCCGGCGACGACAGACGAACCAGTAAACCCTCGTACAGTCGTACTCCCCTCAGTGTGGGAAATAACTGCTGAGTCTTCCCTGGATATGTGTGGTTCCCTTCCTAGGCCTCACCGTCGTCCACCACCCTGGTGCTCTCGGTGTGGCCTGGTCAATGTGGTCAACGACCGACATGCATCTGAAGTGGACTATACGTGGAGAGGCTGATAGCTGGGTCCACAGCCGCACACAAGGAAATGCCTCCTTATTACGCGTAAAATAATGATTCCTCCACCTAACATCTGGGACCCACCGAAAGGTCCTCTGTATTTCGTGAAAAAAACATTACCGCCGCTGACAGCTCGGACCCACCAGCTATATCTTCGCATGCAAGGAAGTGCCTCCTTATTACGCACAAAAAAATGAATACTCCCCCTACTAGCTGGGACCTAGTATAGTGGGAGGCTGACTTGTGGGCCTACTAAGTTGACAGGGACGGAGGGCTTTGTCAACTTAGTCAATATGCACGATTCTAGCTCCAGGGACCGTACGATGTCCATCCAACGGCCGTAGTGCTTCTTCAACCTCTGGTCTTCTTGCTCCAGCCGCCCAAACCAGCGTCGGTCGTGCCTCGTGGTCCTGCCTCCTGTGGCTGGCTACAATGCCGCGGAGGTCTCACCGCCCCCTACTACTTCTATCGCTGGCCAGGCCATCCCTCTACTCACCCACACCCCCTGTTATTCTGCGGCGACGGCAACCTCACACTACAGCGAACTAGTGAACCCTCATACTCCTCTACGCGTGGGCATCCACTCCCGTGTCTTCCCCGGCTCCGCGTCGTCCCCTTCCTAGACCTCGCCATCTTCCACCGCCCTGGTGCTCTTGGCGGCGTGGTCAACATGGTCAAGGAACGGCTTCCATCGGACGTGGACTGTACATGGAGAGGCTGACAACTAGGTCCACGGCCGCAGCAAGGAAGTGCCTCCTTATTACGCAGAAAATAATGATTCCTCCACCTAACAGCAGGGACCCACCGGATGGGCGACCGTATTTTGCGAAAAAAAGTTTCCCCCTGACTGCTGGGACCTACCACCTACATCTTCACACGCAAGGAAGTGCGTCCGGGAAAAAAACGATTCGCCCCCCTGACTGCTGGGACCCACCAGCTACATCTTCGCACGCAAGGAAGTGCCTGACAGTCGGGACCCACCTGGTCGAAGCGTACGTAGTGTTGTCATTCTGGTCGCGACCGTGTACGTACATACTGGTCGATGTAGAGGTGCACACGTGTCGTAGTAGAGGCGCGCACGTAGCATGTACACGTACGTACAACGGCCAGTGTGCAAGAAAGAAAATATGGCCACGTACGTACATACGGGCGGGGTCTCGAACGCCTACTTGTGCATACGTACGGCCAGGGCTCGTGTACATGGCTGGGTCAGAATGGAGAAACTGTGCCGTCGTCGTGTTCATGGGGAGCCAACCGGCTAGGTCAGAACGGAATGCGTCATCGTGTTCATCGGGAGGGTTTGGACGGAACAACCAATGGAAAAGAGGCCTGGCGTACTGCACAACGGAGGAAATGGCCTTGTGTTCGACCGGCCATGTTCGGAATGGGATCATGTTCATCGGGAGGGGTCTGGCGTACCGCAAAACCGAGGAAACGGGCCTCCTACAGTTGAAACGGGGGTCTTGTTCATCGGGTGGGGTGTGGCGTACCGCAAAGCGGAGGAAATGGACTTGTGTTGGTTGCGTTGGAGCGCTACGGTCGAAACGGGGGTTGTGTTCATTGGGAGGGGTGTGGTGTACCGCAAAACGGGACTCCACGGGATACTGTTCATCTCCACCGTCGACCCCCTCCAGTCTCCACGGGCTACTGTTCATCCATCGTTGACCTCCTCCAGCCTCCACCTATGAGTGTTCATTCATGGGCTCCTGTTCATCCAGCCTCCACCGCACGCTACTCCACCGGCTACTGTTCCACCAGCCCTCTCCACATGGGCTCCTGTTCAATCACCCCTTCACGGTCTACTGTTCATCCAGCCCTCCACCGTCTACTGTTGATCCAGCCCTCCACGGGGTGGTCCTATTCATCCAGCCCTCCATGGGGTCATGTTCATCCAGCCCCAACCGGCTCGATCGATCGAGGTCCTGTTCATCCAGAGGCAACACCACGGGGTCCTGTTCATCCAGAGGCAACACCACGGGGTCCTGTTCATCCACCCCCACCGGGAACTGTTCACCCAAACCCCCCAGCAACGCTCACTGTTCATCCAGAGGCAGCATCGATCGGCTTCAGTTAGCAGCAGTAGCGAAGGAATCGCTCGATCGGGTTCATTTAACAACCATCGGTCGATCGCTCGGGTTCAGTAACACGTAGCCTACAGTGCAATCGCTCGGGTTCAGTAGGCAAACGCCTCGCTCGGGTTCAGTAAGAGCCCAACGCCTCGCACCCACGCACGTGCGTGTACGAGAGAAACGCGCAAACCTCCGTGCATCGCTCGGCCTCGACCACCCACCGTAACCGGGAACACCCTGATATTTTCATCGCCCTCGCTTCTACCACGGTTTTTTCCGTCATGGACGGCCCAAAGAATGTCATGCAGCTACGTCTCCGGCCCGCACAGGACGAAGAGCCCATTTTCTGTCATGATTTTTTGTCATAGAAGAAGGAGCCCACCACATCTATGATGATACCGGGTTTTGTCACAATTATCGTCATAGAAGTGTCATAAGTATGACAGAAAAAAATTTGTTCGGCCCAAAATGTCACGGATGTGTCTTTTTTGTAGTGGAATAATTAACCATAATATTATCGAGGAGTTTAATAGCTTCTCCTAAAGTAATCTCCATAAAAGTACCTCCCGCGGCCGAATCTAGAAGGTTTCTAGAAGCAAAATTCAATCCGGCATAAAAAAATGTATATTCATCCACAGATTCAAACCATGAGTAGGGAAATTTCGTATCATCAATTTCATCCTCTCCCAAGATTGTGCAACATGTTCATGATCAAGTTGCTTAAAATTCATAATATCGTTCCTAAATTAGATGATCGTAGCGGGAGGAAAATACTTGGAAATAAAAGCATCTTTACACTTATTCCATGAATCAATACTATTTTTAGGCAAAGATGAAAACCAAGTTTTAGCACGATCTCGAAGTGAGAACGGAAATAGCTTCAATTTAACAATATCATTATCCGCATATTTTTTTTTGCATATCACACAACTCAAGGAAATTATTAAGATGGGATGCGGCATCTTCACTAGGAAGGCCGGAAAATTGATCTTTCATAACAAGATTTAGCAAAGCGACATTAATTTCATAAGATTCCGCACTAGTGGCGGGAGCAATCGAAGTACTAATAAAATCATTATTATTAGTGTTGGATAAGACACACAATTTGGTATTCTCTTGAGCCATCGTGTCAAAGGAAGCAATCCAACACACAAGCAAGCAAAACGCAAACAAAAAGACGAACGAAAGAAGGGCGGAGAAAGGGCAAAACTTCTCAAAAATCATTTTAGAAGTGAGGGAGAGGAAAACAAGAGGCAAATGGCGAATAATGTAATGCAAGAGATGAGAGTTTATGATGGGTACTTGGTATGTCTTGACTTGGCATAGATCTCCCCGGCAAAGGTGCCAGAAATTCTTCCTGCTACTTCTTGAGCTTGCGTTTGTTTTTCCCTTGAAGAGGAAAGGGTGATGCAGCAAAGTAGAGATAAGTATTTCCCTCAGTTAGAGAACCAAGGTATCAACCCAGTAGGAGACAACACACAAATCACCAATACTTGCACAAACAATCAAGCAACTTGCACCGAATGCGATAAAGGGTTTGTCAATCACTTCATGATCACTTGCAAAGTGAGATCTAATAAAGATAAAGTAAATATTTTTGGGTTCTTTAGGTTTATAGATTGGAAAGTAAAATATTGCAAAATAGTAGATCAGAAACTAATGCTATGGAAAATAGAAGATCAGAAACTTATATGATGGAAAATAGACCCGGGGGCCATAGGTTTCACTAGAGGCTTCTCTCAAGATAGCAAATAATACGGTGGGTGAACAAATTACTGTCGAGCAATTGATAGAAAAACGCAAAGTTATGACAATATCTAAGGCAAGATTATGAAATATAGGTATCACGTCCGTGTCAAGTAGACCAAAATGATTCTGCATCTACTACTATTACTCCACACATCGACCGACTCCTGCCTACATCTAGAGTATTAAGTTCATGAAGAATAGAGCAACACATTAAGTAAGATGACATGATGTAGAGGAATAAACTCAAGCAATATGTTGTAAACCCCATCTTTTTATCCTCGATGGCAACAATACAATACGTGCCTTGCTTCCCCTACTATCACTGGGAAAGGGACGCCTGGGCCCTGTCCGCCTCCTCCTTCAGCTTGCCCAGGCGGCTTCGCTCTACTGCCTGTTCCTGGGCTTCCTGGTCCAGCTTGGCGTCGTGATCTGCGAGCGTAGCCTGCCGGGACTTGAGATCCTCCTCCCACTCTTGGAGCCGACGGGTGTGGGTGGCCTAATCTTTGCGGAGGGCCTTCAGCTCGGCTTCCACCGTGTTGTAGCGTTCCTTGGCGGACGCAGCTTTGACCAGCGCCGCGTTGTGGGCCGCCGTGGCCTCACCGGCCTTCTTCCTGCCCTCCACAACGGCAGCCTCCGCCCGGCCCCAGGCAGTCCTGATAGACGTGTCGGCCTGGAGCCACCCCGAGATCATCCCCAGACGCCCCAACAACATGCACTTGTCAGCGCCCTGAAGATCGGTTCGGAGCTGGTCCAGTGCGGCGTAGGCCTCCACCAAAGCACCGGGCCAGTGAGAGGGGCCATGGCTGTGATACGTCCATTTTGCATCATGCTTTTATATCGATATTTATTGCATTATGGACTGTTAGTTCACTTTATGTCACAATACTTATGGCTATTCTCTCTTATTTTACAAGGTTTACATAAGGAGGGAGAATGCCGACAGCTGGAATTTTGGGCTGGAAAAGGAGCAAATATTAGAGACCTATTCTGCGCAACTCCAAAAGTCCTGAAACTCCACGGAACATCTTAAAATAAGTAAAGAAAAATCCTCGCCAAAGATGAAGGCCAGGGGGCCCACACCCTGCTCACGAGGGTGGGGGGGCGTCCCCCCTCCTAGGGCACTCCCCCCTACCTCGTGGGCCCCCTGGTGGGTCTCCGACGTCCATCTTCTGCTATATGAAGTCTTTCGATGAGAAAAAAATTAGAGGGAACTTTTCGGGACGAGACTCCGCCGCCACGAGGCGGAACCTTGGCGGATCTAATCTAGAGCTCCGGCAGAGCTATTCTGCCGGGGAAACTTCCCTCCCGGAGGGGGAAATCATCACCATCGTCATCACCAACGCTCCTCTCATCGGGAGAGGGCAATCTCCATCAACATCTTCACCAGCACCATCTCATCTCCAAACCCTAGTTCATCTCTTGTATCCAATTCTTGTCTCAAAGTCCGTGATTGGTGCTAGTAGGTTGCTAGTAGTGTTGATTACTCCTTGTAGTTGATGCTAGTTGGTTTATTTGGTGGAAGATCATATGTTCAGCTCCTATATGCATATTATTACCCCTCTAATTATGAACATGAATATGCTTTGTGAGTAATTATGTTTGTTCCTGAGGACAAGGGAGAAGTCTTGCTATTAGTAGTCATGTGAATTTGGTATTCGTTTGATATTTTGATAAGATGTATGTTGTCTAGTCTCTAGTGGTGTTATGTGAACGTCGACTACATAACACTTCACCATTATTTGGGCCTAGAGGAAGGCATTGGGAAGTAATAAGTAGATGATGGGTTGCTAGAGTGACAGAAGCTTAAACCCTAGTTTATGCGTTGCTTCTTAAGGGGCTGATTTGGATCCGTATGTTTCACACTATGGTTAGGTTTACCTTAATACTTTTGTTGAAGTTGCGGATGCTTGCAATAGAGGTTAATCATAAGTGGGATGCTTGTTCAAGTAAGAACAGCACCCAAGCACAGGTCCACCCACATATCAAATTATCAAAGTATCAGAGGCGAATCATATGAACGTGATGAAAACTAGCTTGACGATATTCCCATGTGTCCTCGGGAGCGCTTTTCCTATTATAAGAGTTTGTTCCGGATTGTCCTTTGCTACAAAAAGGATTGGGCCACCTTGATGCACTTTATTTACTTTTGTTACTTGTTGCTTGTTACAATTTATCCTATCACAAAACTATCTGTTACCACTTATTTCAGTACTTGCAGAGAATACCTTGCTGAAAACCGCTTATCATTTCCTTCTGCTCCTCGTTGGGTTCGACACTCTTACTTATCGAAAGGACTACGATAGATCCCCTATACTTGTGGTAAGGACTACGATATAATTTGGTAAGGAAAAGTTTATATAGTGTGCTGAAATTTACTGTCACTTGCTACTATGGAAAGTAATTCTCTGAGGGGCTTGTTCGGGGTATCTTCACCCCATCCAGTAGATCAAAGAGTTGCTCCTCAACCTACTGAACCTATTGAAAATGATACTCCTTTTGAATTTCCTTCGGGTATGATGGAAAAACTACTAGCTAACCCTTTTACAGGAGATGGAACAAAGCATCCTGATGAGCACTTAATATATGTGGATGAAGTTTGTGGATTATTTAAGCTTGCAGGTATACCCGATTATGTTGCTAAGAAGAATGTCTTCCCTTTATCTTTGAAGGGAGACGCATTGATATGGTATAGGCTATGTGATGATATGAGATCATGGAACTATAAAAGATTGAAGTTGGAATTTCATCAAAAGTATAACCCTATGCATCTTGTTCATCGTGATCGCAATTATATATATAATTTCTGGCCTCGCGAAGGAGAAAGCATCGCTCAAGCTTGGGGGAGGCTTAATTCAATGTTATATTCATGCCCCAATCATGAGCTCTTGAGAGAAATAATTATGCAAAGTTTTTATGCTCGGCTTTCTCATAATAATCAAACCATGCTCGATACTTCTTATGCTGGCTCTTTTATGATGAAGACTATTGAATTTAAATGGAATTTATTGGATAGAATTAAACACAATTCTGAAGATTGGGACCTCGACGAAGGTAAGGAGTCAGGTATGACACCTAAGTTTGATTGTGTTAAATCTTTTATGGAGACCGATATTTTCCGTAAGTTTAGCACTAAATATGGACTTGACTCTGAGATAGTAGCTTCTTTCTGTGAATCTTTTGCTACTTATGTTGATCTCCCTAAGGAGAAGTAGTTTAAATATCATCCTCCCATAGAAGTAAAAGTAGCTGAACCTATTAATGTTGAAGAAAAGACTGTCACTTATAATGATCCTATTGTTCCTACTTCTTATGTTGAGAAACCACCTTTCCCTGTTAGAATAAAGGATCATGCTAAAGCTTCAACTGTTGTTCGTAAAAGCAATATTAGAACTTATACACCTCCTGAGCAAGTTAAAGTAGAACCTAATATTTCTATTGTTAAAGATCTCTTGTCTGATAATACTGATGGGCATGTTATTCAGTTCGAAGGTAAAACTGCTAGAATTGATAAACCTTGTGCTAAAGATAAACATAGACCTGTGGTAGGCATGCCTGTTATTTCTGTTAAAATAGGAGATCATTGTTATCATGGCTTATGTGATATGGGTGCGAGTGCTAGTGTTATACCGCATACTTTATACGAAGAAATTAAGAATGAAATTGCACCTGTTGAGTTAGAAGGTATTGATGTCACAATTAAACTTGCCAATAGAGATACTATTTCACCAATTGGAATTGTTAGAGATCTTGAAGTCTTGTGTGGGAAAACTAAATATCCTGCTGATTTTCTTGTTCTTACTTCTCTGCAAGATAGCTTTTGTCCCATTATATTCGGTAGACCCTTCTTGAACAATGTTAATGCTAGGATAGATTGCGAAAAGAATGTTGTTACTATTGGCTTAGATGATATGGTTCATGAGTTTAATTTCTCTAAATTTAGTAAACAACATCGCGAGGAAGAATTACCTAGTAAGGATGAGATTATTGGTCTTGCTTCTATTGTCGTACCTCCTAGTGATCCTTTAGAACACTATTTGCTAGACCATGAAAATGATATGTTCATGAATGAAAAAAGGGAAATAGATGAAGCATTCTTTAAATAGGAACCTATTCTGCAACACAATTTGCCTATTGAAATTTTAGGGGGATCCTCCTCCACCCAAGGGTGATCCCGTGTTTGAGCTTAAACCGTTGCCTGATAATCTTAAATATGCTTATCTTAATGAAAAGAAGATATATCCTGTTATTATTAGTGCTAACCTTTCAGAGCATGAAGAAGAAAGATTGTTGAAAACTCTGAAGAAGCATCGTGCTGCCATTGGATATACTCTTGATGATCTTAAGGGCACTAGTCCCACTCTATGTCAACATAAAATAAATTTGGAGGCAGACGCCAAACCAGTTCGTGATCCTCAGCGACGTCTGAATCCTAAAATGAAAGAAGTGGTAAGAAAAGAAATACTCAAGCTTCTGGAGGCAGGTATAATTTATCCTGTTGCTGACAGTCAGTGGGTAAGTCCTGTCCATTTTGTCCCTAAGAAGGGAGGTATTACTGTTGTTCCTAATGATAAAGATGAATTGATTCCACAAAGAATTATCACAGGTTATAGGATGGTAATTGATTTCCACAAATTAAATAAAGCTACTAAGAAAGATCATTACCCCTTACCTTTTATTGATCAGATGCTAGAAAGATTTTGCAAATATACACACTATTGCTTTCTAGATGGTTATTCTGGTTTCTCTCAAATACCTGTGTCGGCTAGAGATCAATCAAAGACTACTTTTACATGCCCCTTTGGTACTTTTGCTTATAGACATATTCCTTTTGGTTTATGTAATGCACCTGCTACCTTTTAAAGATGCATGATGGCTATATTCTCTGACTTTTGTGAAAAGATTTGTGAGGTTTTCATGGACGATTTTTCCGTCCATGGTTCCTCTTTTGATCATTGCTTGAGCAATCTTGATCGAGTTTTGCAGAGATGTGAAGAAACTAATCTTGTCTTGAATTGGGAAAAGTGCCACTTTATGGTTAATGAAGGTATTGTCTTGGGGCATAAAGTTTCTGAAAGAGGTATTGAAGTTGATAAAGCCAAGGTCGATGCTATTGAAAAGATGCCATGTCCCAAGGACATCAAAGGTATAAGAAGTTTCCTTGGTCATGCCGGATTTTACAGGAGGTTCATTAAGGACTTCTCAAAAATTTCTCGGCCTCTGACTAATTTATTGCAAAAATATATACCATTTGTCTTTGATGATGATTGTGTAGAAGCATTTGAAATACTTAAGAAAGCATTAGTCTCTGCACCTGTTGTTCAGCCACCTGATTGGAATTTACCCTTTAAAATTATGTGTGATGCTAGTGATTATGCTGTAGGTGCTGTTCTAGGGCAAAGAGTTGATAAGAAATTAAATGTTATTCATTATGCTAGTAAGACTCTAGACAATGCTCAAAGAAATTATGCTACTACTGAAAAAGAGCTTTTAGCAGTTGTATTTGCTTGTGATAAGTTCAGACCTTATATTGTTGATTCTAAAGTAACTATTCACACTGATCATGCTGCTATTAAATACCTTATGGAAAAGAAATATGCTAAACCTAGACTTATTAGATGGGTTCTCTTGCTACAAGAATTTGATTTGAATATTGTTGATAGAAAGGGAGCTGAGAACCCCATTGCAGACAACTTGTCTAGGTTAGAGAATGTTCTTGATGACCCACTACCTATTAATGATAGCTTTCCTGATGAACAATTAAATGTTATAAGTACTTCTCGTAGTACTCCATGGTATGCTGATTATGCTAATTATATTGTTGCTAAGTTTATACCACCTAGCTTCACATACCAGCAAAAGAAAAAGTTTTTCTATGATTTAAGACATTACTTTTGGGATGATCCACATCTTTATAAAGAAGGAGTAGATGGTGTTATTAGACGTTGTGTACCTGAGCATGAACAGGAACAGATCCTACGCAAGTGTCACTCTGAGGCTTATGGAGGACACCACGCTGGAGATAGAACTGCACATAAGGTATTGCAATCTGGTTTTTATTGGCCTACTCTCTTTAAGGATGCCCGTAAGTTTGTCTTGTCTTGTGATGAATGTCAAAGAATTGGTAATATTAGTAGACGTCAAGAAATGCCTATGAATTATTCACTTGTTATTGAACCATTTGATGTTTGGGGCTTTGATTATATGGGACCTTTTCCTGCCTCTAATGGATATACTCATATTTTAGTTGCTGTTGATTACGTTACTAAGTGGGTATAAGCCATTCCAACTAGTAGTGCTGATCATAACACTTCTATTAAAATGCTTAAGGAAGTTATTTTCCCAAGGTTTGGAGTCCCTAGAGATTTAATGACTGATGGTGGTTCGCACTTTATTCATGGTGCTTTCCATAAAATGCTTGCTAAATATGATGTTAATCATACGATTGCATCTCCTTATCACCCTCAGTCTAGTGGTCAAGTAGATTTGAGCAATAGAGAGCTCAAATTAATTTTGCAAAAGACTGTTAATAGGTCTAGAAAGAATTGGTCCAAGAAACTTGATGATGCATTATGGGCTTATAGAACTGCATACAAAAATCCTATGGGTATGTCTCCGTATAAAATGGTTTATGGAAAAGCATGTCACTTACCTCTCGAACTAGAACATAAGGCATATTGGGCTATTAAAGAGCTCAACTATGATTTTAAACTTGCCGGTGAGAAGAGGTTATTTGATATTAGCTCACTTGATGAATGGAGAACCCAAGCTTATGAAAATGCCAAGTTGTTTAAAGAAAAAGTTAAAAGATGGCATGACAAAAGGATACAAAAGCATGAGTTTAATGTAGGTGATTATGTATTGCTATACAACTCTCGTTTAAGATTTTTTGCAGGAAAACTTCTCTCTAAATGGGAAGGCCCCTACGTTATCGAGGAGGTCTATCGTTCTGGTGCCATAAAAATCAACAACTTTGAAGGCACAAATCCGAAGGTGGTAAACAGTCAAAGAATCAAACATTATATCTCAGGTAATCCCATAAATGTTGAAACCAATATTATTGAAACCATAACCCCAGAGGAATACATAAGGGACACTTTCTGGAATGTTTCAGACTCCGAAAAGGAATAGGTATGTGGTACGGTAAGTAAACCGACTCCAAAACAATTTTTAAGGCAATATCTCTCCCTTTTGGAATATTTAGAAAAATAGAAAAATAAGTAGCAGTCCGGGAAGGAGACGAGGGCCCCATGAGGGTGGTGGGCGCGCCCCCTACCTCGTGAGCACCTCATGTGCCTTCCGGACTCCGTTTTCTTGCACGATACGTAGTTTGGTCGGCAAAAATTCACTATATAACCCCCCGAAGATTTTGACTCCCGTATCACGCAAATCTCCTCTGTTCTTGTTTCGAGCTGTTTTTCTGACAAATCTAGGTTATCATGACGGCCCCAAATGCTTCCAAGGACAAGTTCTTCGAGAAGGTCATCAACCCTTACCTTGCGGAGGTGCTGCAACACCCTCAAACCATTGAGCTGCGTGATGGGTTGCTGCACATCCGCGATGAAGAGGGACCAAAGGGGACCGGAAGCGTGGAGACGAGGCTCGAAGCGGTGGAGCAACAAGTTTTCAAGTGCCAAGGGATGGTGGAACATGGACTCAACTCCAACCACATGATGATCGCGGAGTTCGCTAGCAACCACATGTTGGATGCTGACAACATTGGGGAGGCCATCTTCAAGCTTCATGAGAAGATCGAGCACCTCCAAGCCCAAATCTATGACTTGCAAAACCAAAACTGTGAGTATGAATATAGATTCAAAAGGACGAGTTTGGCTGCAGATTTGAGGATCTCGGAGACTCGATCATCCTTCTATGATGGTGAGCCTATGCCTTGGAAGATGGACGACAAGCCTGCATCATCAACAACACCTCCACCTTCTTCACCAACCAAGGAGACATAATCACATGGGTATGGGCACTCCCCTTGGCAACTGCCAAGCTTGGGGGAGGTGCCCCGGTATCGTATCACAATCACATCCCCTACCTTTACCGTTTTTCTTAGTTCGATCCTATTAGTAGTATCTTGATCTAGTAGAATAAAGTTTATGGCATGATCTAGTTTTGACTTTTGCTTTTTGATCTCTCTATGTATTCGAGTCCGCGAGTTATATATAATAAAGATTAGTGTTGAGTCAAGGGCTTGATTATTTTGCCATGATCTTGGGTGAATAAAAGAAAAGAGAAAAAGAATAAAAAGAAACAAAGAGTTCATATTGATCTTATTGAGAGTACTGATTTCACATAGAAAGAGTATGATGATTAAAAGTTGTCGGGAGTTGGCAGACATAGCTTTGGTCATTGTTGCAATTAATAGGAAGTAATAAGGAAAGAGAGGTTTTCACATATAGATATATTATCATTGACATCTTTTATGATTGGGAGCACTCATTAAAATATGACATGCTAAAGAGTTGATATTGGACAAGGAAGACAACGTAATGAGTTATGTCTTTCATATATCTGAGATAAAGTATGTTGTCATGGATCCTCTAACTTGTTGAGCTTGCCTTTCCCCCTCATGCTAGCCAAATTCTTAGTACCAAGTAGAAATACTACTTGTGCTTCAAAATACCCTTAAACCAGTTTTGCCATGAGAGTCCACCATATCTACCTATGGATTGAGTAAGATCATTCAAGTAAGTTGTCATCGGTGCAAAGTAATAAAAATTGCTCTAAATATGTATGATTGATTGGTGTGGGAGAAATAAGCTTTATACGATCTTGTGATGTGGAAGTAATAAAAGCGACAGACTGCATAATAAAGGTTCATATCACAAGGGACAATATAAAGTGATGTTCTTTCGCATTGAGATTTTGTGCATCCAACCATAAAAGCGCATGGCAACCTCTGCTTCCCTCTGCGAAGGGCCTATCTTTTATTATTATCTTCTACCTTATGCAAGAGTCACGGTGATCTTCACCTTTCCTTTTTCATTTCATCCTTTGGCAAGCTCAGCACGTTGGAAAGAACATGATATATATATATATATATATCTAATTGGATATAGGGGAGCATGAATTATTATTGTTGACATTACCCTTGAGGTAAAAGGTTGTGGGGCAAAACTATAAGCCCCTATCTTTCTCTGTGTCCGATTAAAACTTCATAACCACAAGTATTGCGTGAGTGTTAGCAATTATGAAGGACTAAACGATAGTTGAGTATGTGGACTTGCTTTTTACCTCTGACATAGACTCTTTCCGATGTTATGATAAATTGCAATTGCTTCAATGACTGAGATTATAGTTTGTCGGAGCCCAATAAGGTTTATGATTTATACTTTTGCATTGTGAATAGATCATCACTTGAACATAAGTAATCATATGACAAAATCTATATATGTTGCTATTATGAGAATAATCATGATGCCTTCATGTCCGTATTTTATTTTTATCGACGCCTCTACCTCTAAACATGAGGACATATTTATTGTAATCGGTTTTTCGCTTGAGGACAAGCGAGGTCTAAGCTTGGGGGAGTTGATACATCCATTTTGCATCATGCTTTTATATCGATATTTATTGCATTATGGACTGTTAGTTCATTTTATGTCATAATACTTATGGCTATTCTCTCTTATTTTACAAGGTTTACATAAGGAGGGAGAATGCCGGCAGCTGGAATTCTGGGATGGAAAAGGAGCAAATATTAGAGACCTATTCTGCGCAACTCCAAAAGTCCTGAAACTCCACGGAACATCTTAAAATAAATAAAGAAAAATCCTCACCAAAGATGAAGGCCAGGGGGCCCACACCCTGCTCACGAGGGTGGGGGGCGCGCCCCCTACCTCGTGGGCCCCCTGGTGGGTCTCCGACGTCCATCTTCTGCTATATGAAGTCTTTCGATGAGAAAAAAATCAGAGGGAACTTTTCGGGACGAGACTCCGCCGCCACGAGGCAGAACCTTGGCAGATCCAATTTAGAGCTCCGGCAGAGCTGTTCTGTCGGGGAAACTTCCCTCCCGGAGGGGGAAATCATCACCATCGTCATCACCAACGCTCCTCTCATCGGGAGAGGGCAATCTCCATCAACATCTTCACCAGCACCATCTCATCTCCAAACCCTAGTTCATCTCTTGTATCCAATTCTTGTTTCAAAGTCTGGGATTGGTGCTAGTAGGATGCTAGTAGTGTTGACTACTCCTTGTAGTTGATGCTAGTTGGTTTATTTGGTGGAAGATCATATGTTCAGATCCTATATGCATATTATTACCCCTCTGATTATGAACATGAATATGCTTTGTGAGTAATTACGTTTGTTCCTGAGGACAAGGGAGAAGTCTTGCTATTAGTAGTCATGTGAATTTGGTATTCGTTTGATATTTTGATAAGATGTATGTTGTCTAGCCTCTAGTGGTGTTATGTGAACGTCGACTACATAACACTTCACCATTATTTGGGCCTAGAGGAAGGCATTGGGAAGTAATAAGTAGATGATGGGTTGCTAGAGTGACAGAAGCTTAAACCCTAGTTTATGTGTTGCTTCATATGGGGCTGATTTGGATCCATATGTTTCATGCTATGATTAGGTTTACCTTAATACTTTTGTTGTAGTTGCGGATGCTTGCAATAGAGGTTAATCATAAGTGGGATGCTTGTTAAAGTAAGAACAGCACCCAAGCACCGGTCCACCCACATATCAAATTAGCAAAGTATCGGAGGCGAATCATATGAACGTGATGAAAACTAGCTTGACGATATTCCCATGTGTCCTCGGGAGCGCTTTTCCTATTATAAGAGTTTGTTCCGGCTTGTCCTTTGCTACAAAAAGGATTGGGCCACCTTGCTGCAATTTATTTACTTTTGTTACTTGTTGCTTGTTATAATTTATCCTATCACAAAACTATCTGTTACCACTTATTTCAGTACTTGCAGAGAATACCTTGCTGAAAACCGCTTATCATTTCCTTCTGCTCCTCGTTGGGTTCGACACTCTTACTTATTGAAAGGACTATGATAGATCCCCTATACTTGTGGGTCATCAGTCCGCCAGCACGAGGGCTTGGGGAGGAGGCGGCGCCAGCGCCTGGACTGGCGTCGCCACAGCAGCAAGGGCAGCAGGGGCTCTGGAGCTCCCAAACCCCCTGCAGGCGCGACAGGGGCGGCTGGCTCCGGGGTCTACTGGGTCACGGGAGCGGCCTCCTCCTGAGGCTCTACCACCTTGCTCTGAGGGGCCCGCTCCACCACGGGGGAGCGTGAGGCGACCTCCTCCTCCCGCGCCAGGACCGCCGCGGTCTGGGCGGGTGGTGCGGCCTCATGGGTCCTGGCTTCCTCCTTCTTCCTCTTCACCACAGGCTTCGCCCTGGTTGCAAGGAGAAGAGCACTATGGGCATGGTGTCACAGATTAGTAGTACTTTCGATGTGCACCACATGTTGGCTTCACTTGAATCTACTCCACGTTCATTTCACCTACTATTATATATAATAACTCATCATGCTCATGTAACAACATAGCATCATGCATCATCGATCATAATAATAAATAACTCATCATTGGTATCATAATAACAAGTCATACTCATCATCATCGATCATACAATTTCTACTCGATACCGCATCATCATAGTAGTCATCTAACCAATCCTACTTAGTTGTTCTTAGCACATGATCATGAGTATTATTAGCTAGGACGTACTACCTTCTCTTAGGTAAAATAGCATAAAACAAGATAGGCCCTGACTCTCCATTATTGAGAATGGAGATTATCCTGTCTCCAATTCTAGTCTTTCGCACAATGTTGCTTTGAAGTACCTCCTTACGACTGTCGATACAATTTTCCATTCTTTGATTTTCATGTCTTCACTGGTTTTAGAAATCAAATATGGACAGGTGTGATTCGTAGGATGACCTGGCTGTAGGTTCAAAACATCAAGGCGACCATTCTGATACATCATATGAGGCACACAATCCTTTGAGATTTTCTGTTGAAAAACATAGTAATAACTTCGTAGTTAGCAATCTATCTATCTATTTGTCTATACCTATACTAATTCTAGACTCCCTAATAATTCCTACATTAATTAGATTTTACGAGCCGTTAATCTGGTGGGACCAAATTAGTACGGTGCAGATTAATTCGTGTATATATTTTGAACTTAATTATGTGCTTAATTCGGCCAGAAAAAAAGAACTCTAAAGGCCCACGGTCCTATTTTTCACAAAACAGAAGCCATCTTTGCTTATCCCTATTCTCCCGACCCCCACCTTCCTGCCCATCACCATGGATCGCGCCGCCGCCCTGTGCCCCAACCATTGTCATTGCTCCCTGCCCCATCCGCCGCCGCCCACCGCATCCACACTCTGTCGCATCCCACTGCCGCCTCCACCACCACCTTGATCCATCTCTCTCCTTGGTCCTCTCTGTTTGATTAGCATGCGGCTTCTGGCTGCGTGGTGGAGACGCAGTTGGTCGAGGGAACGCGAGTGAGGTGTACTGTGTATCGTTCATCGATTTGTTCCCATCTCCTGTTCCTCTCCAATCGAACGTCGCATCTAAAGTTGCTGCAACACATGGTGCTCTCCTTTCCTGTGGTGATGCATATAAGTGACAACAATGGTGTCCTATTGTCCCCTCCACACGTCTGGCCGTCGTGGCGCGGAAGTAGCCGGAGAAGATCGCACTCTGCGTAGCAAATTCTTCCGTGTTGCGTGGCTGCCCGACAACGTAATTTTCTTCTCTAAAGTTCTCTCATGGAACTTGGGCGCGTTTGATGGAAGCTGTACATTTTTCTATGGAAATATTTGGAGATTATACGTTTTTCTTCCAGTGTGTGCTAACTCTCAGATTATCTGGATGTTTAGCAAACAATTCTTCCGTCCAGGATTAAGAATCATATCTTATAGAGTGTATAATATTTTCTTGGTAGATTTGTAACATTTAAATATTGTTGGTTCTGCAAAAGAAATAGCTTCATGTATGGATTATTGAGTCACACATGTTTCTGTGTATGGTTTGTTTGTTGTATTTGGTAATGGATCTAAATAGGTGATCTTTTTAATACAAAACATTCATATTTTTTTCTCTATTTGTAACCATGGAATCCATAATATCATTTGTTTTAATAATATGTGTGATCCTTCCTTTGCAGTTATAATGTTCAGATAACATAGTTGCCAATTATAGAAATATGCTAAAGAATTTTCATATACACTTTCAGAGTGCCCTCACAGTGATTTTCATGTTTATTAGTGGGTTCTGCATAATTATAAATCCGCTCTAAAATAAATTAGTAGATTTTTGTTGCCCCATTATGCTTAGAATAATATTCATGCATGCCTATAGATCTACTTCATCGAACAATATTTATACAGTCTTCACAAGTGCAGAACAAATTTTTTTTGATGAAACTTACACAGTAGCATAACATTGTATGGAGATGAGAAGTTTGATTTAAATTGGTTTTTTCCACAACCAATTCCGATATGGCCAATTGAGTTGCTTCTGTCATGAAAAGTTTGACATGAGTCCTAACTTCTATAGGTAAGGAATTGATTTCCCTCTTGATAGGTTTCTATCTCTTTGAATTTATATTTTCGTTGCCACCAAATTACATTATTATTTTCTGCAAATTAAAGTTGAAATCGGGGGTTTATGTATGCTGGTAAAAAATAAAGCAGTGTTCTTGATATTCCTCATCTCTTTTTTAACACAATGTGCATCTTATATTCACTCATGTAAGCAATCTCAGCAAGACTCCTCTCCTCTATCTTCAAACCACACTCTAAGTCCATGGTTTTCCTCGGCGCGTCAAACTATAGTTGGATCAGTGTTTCAAAAGACGTGGCGTGGGCTTGATGGATACCACAGAGTGAGAGGGATCAGCAAGGTGAGGTTCCCAGGGCTATGAATTAGCAAGTACTTTGTATTTTCTTTATTGTTGCATTTCCCGTTTGTCCTAAATTCTACTCCCATCGATCTGTATTAATTATCGTTGACTTGGTACATCAGCGGCAATTAATGTGGGTCACATGGGCTACTTGATTCATTTCTTGCTTTCCACTGTTTATAATATAAACCAAACTCTTCACGTGTTTATGTTGCTTGAATATTTTAGACCGAGTTAGAAGTAATACAACATGTCGTTCATAGTACATCATCGCTTGGCTCTGTAGACTACTAAAAGAATTTCTCTGACTGGCCACAATAGAGGCTCACTCGCCTATACACAACTCTTTCAGGTTGTTGAATCTCGCCTAATATAATAGAATCTTTTTGAATTATGTTTTGGCTAGAATTACTATATAGGAGTATGATTTATCTCTCGTCTCCTTGCGCATTCATTCTGCATGAGAATCGAGGAGGTCAAACACTGACAGAAATCAAAACGGTGACACACTTATCAGACAGTGACATGGTACTTCTTTACAAATAGGGTACAAACTGTAAGAAAGCTCTTAGAATGTGTTAAACTTATTAGTCCATGATATCGTCACACTTGACAAAGAGGTTGCTGAGCACAGCCATGGGTGGTACTGCCAAGTCTCTATTTTGTTTTTAGTAGTGAAGCTACCACTATTTTTTGTTTTCAGTGTGAAAACTCCAGACTTTCCCCAGCACGTATGTTCTTTGTTATTTTTTTTGTTTGTCCTAAATACTACTTGATTTATGTTTCTTGCTTTCCACTATTTGTAATATGACTCCTCACGTGTTTTATGTTGCCTGAATATTTCAGACCGAGTTAGAAGCAAAACCACATGTCGTTCGATGTTCACAGCTAAAATGATAGCTTGGATGTTTAGACTACTTCAAGAATTTCTCTGACTGCCCACTGTTGTTTATAAACTCTAGAGGCTCAACGTCCTATACACAACTCTTTCAGGTTGTTGAACCTCGCCTAATCTAATATATGTTTTGGCCAAAATTACATATAGGAGTATGATTATCTTCGCCTCTTTCTTACGCATTCCTTCTGCATGAGAATTGAGGAGGCCAAACATTGATATAGATCGGAATAATGACATACTTATCAGACGGTGACATGGTACTTCTTTACAAATAGGGTACAAGCTGTAAGTTATTAGTCCATGATATCATAATACCTAATAAAGAGGTTGTTGAGCTCAGTCTTAAAAACAGAAAGGGCCATTGGTGGTAGTGCCTGGTCTCTATTTTTTTTCAATAGTGAAGCTACCAATATTTTTTGTTTTTAGTGTGAAAACTTAAAATTCTCCCCAGAATGTATTTTCCTTATTATCATATTTTTCGTTTGTCCTAAATACTACTTGATTCATGTATCTTGCTTTTCACTATTTGGTAATATGAACCAAACTCCTCACGCGTTTATGTTGCTTGAATATTTCATAACGAGTTAAAAAACACATGTCGTTCATAGTACTTTTGGATGGTCACAACTAAAATGGTAGCTTGGCTTTGTAGACTACTTCAAGAATTTCTCTGACTGCACACTGTTGTTTATAAACTACAGAGGCTCACTGGCCTATACACAACAGTTTCAGGTTGTTGAACCTCGCCCAATCTAATAGAATCCTTTTGAATTATGTTTTGGCCAGAATCACTATATAGGAGAATGATTTATCTTTGTCTCTCTCTTACACATTCCTTCTGCTTGAGAATTGAGGAGGTCAAAGACTGATATAAATGAAACGGTGATACACTTATCACAGGTGACACGGTACTTCTTTACAAACAGGGTACAATCTGTAAGAAAACTCTTAGAAATTCTTAAACTTATTATTCCATGAAATCGTAATACCTGACAAAGAGGTTGCTGCCCAGTCTCTGTTTTGTTTGCGGTAGTTAAGCTACCACTATTTTTTGTTTTCAGAAACTCCAAATTTTCTACATTGTTAGCCAGATCCTCAAACTATCTTGACGAAGCTTTAGTCTCTATTTTGTAAGCTCATGGAGATTTTCGTTGGGTACAATTTGCATGACAATATCTTATATATGTTGTGGACTATTATTACCTGTTGATAATGCTACTTCAGAAAACATGTGAACGCCATCCTAGGACAGAGAAAGAGGCACTATTGGCTAGGGATTACATGCTGGCTACCACCGACTGCAAATATGAGACATGGATTGACACAGAAACAAGGTTTCATAAATTCCGTACTCCCATATAATCTTGAAAAGGATGAGTCAGCCTTTCCTTCATGAGCTTATTTTCTTTAAGATTCATGTACAGAGAAAGAAGAAACAAAAATAAACATCATAGCTCAGATGACGAGAATAGTGGTTTCTCTCAGCGTCGCATGCTTAGTTGGTGCAACATGCTCCTGGGACATACCAGGCTAAGTGATGTTCCAGAGTACACATGGAATTTGACTTGATGGAAGTCAACAGCTTGACAGCAGGGTGATTGGATTTTCCGTTCTCTTGCATAGTTCATTTATATGCTCATTTCAAATCAGTTAGCAAGGCATCCAATGTGGAAACAAAGTTGGAAAAACTTATGCTTTCTATGTACATCTAATTTCCATGCTTTGGTGTTACTTCTTTTTGGCTTTAGTGGGTCCTGCAAGTGTGCATTGAGAAAAATATATTTCAATCTATGTGGCAAAAGGTTCCAATGTATATAATTATTATGTGCTAACGCACAAAAGTCCTCAAGTATATCATCCATCATGCCTAACTTCTGTCTATGGTGCGCCCATGCTGCTTCATGTTGTTAGTACATTGAACTCCTTCGGTGACTAGCTTAACTCCTGAAGCTATGGCCTACTCTGTTGCCGGTTTCGTATAGAGTACGATCCTTTTTCACCCTTTTTATGAAGTTGGCTATATTATTTGGGAGGGAGAGAGGAAGAAAGGTTGGTGAATGTTGACCCACAATCCATTGGTGAACCCTAGCAAACTTGGAAATGATAATATTAGGCATTCTGGTGTAAGCTAGAAGTAAGAAAAAACAGCAATATCATCTACTCATTTGCCTACTTGAATACAAAACATGATTACTTCCTCAATTTTAACCAGGCATGATGATTCGCGAGTTTATATATGGGGAAAATACATTAGCTCCTTGATGTATTGCTATAATTGTTTTTTACGTAACATCTGTTAGATATAATATTCACATTGTATATATACTCGTACTTCAAAAGTATAAAATAAAAAAAATAATTTCCATAACACCTTAGTCAAGAGAAAGAACAAGAACTACTTGAACAATATATTATTAGGAAAGAGTGACCCAAGACCAAACAATACATTACAATAGTGTACAAAATGCAAGACCATGTGCTACAGAATGGCATGTCCGTATCGATTATGTGTAATACCAAATATAGATTATAACAACTCAGTTGTCATAGACAAAGCAATAACCTTAGATGAGTATTGCTTACAAAATGATTCTTCTATACAATATGATGAAAATAGTCCATGCTTCAAATAACCTATATCAAAAGAACTACACATTCCGATGTGACAGTTAGCAGTACCAAAGACTAACAACTCAATTGGCAGAGAAAAAGCGATAAACATTTGTGTGTAATGATTGAAAAATGAATGAGAAGAAAAAATAAATTACAAAAAGAATTGGAAGACAACAGATAGGATTAGAAGACACCGGGGATATAAGACAACAAAAACATATAGTTACAAAGCAAAAATATATCATCCAACCAAGTATCTATTGAACTAAATGTACCACAAAGAAACCACAAGCATAATTACATACTTCAAAGGCATATATATGAAGTTCTTCTACATTTTATACTGACCAGTGCATTCGCAATTTAATAAATGTCACAAAAACCTAATCAATTCATTAAAAATGTTCTAGCCCATGCGAATGCACGGGTTGACGACTAGTGTAGTTAAGTTTTAAAAGAATTTATGCAAAAGTTGCACGGATGTCGTAATAGTAAAAAATATTACCATGGCATCTCCATGGATGTTACCATAGTTTAACACGTGCACTAGTGGCACATATTGACCATAATGTGGAGGAGTTTTGTAATAGATATTGTAATTCTCAAGATCAGTACAAAATGCGACCATATGATTTTTCTCCTCATAAGTTAACTCAGAGCCATCGGTGTAGTAGGTTCTGTCTACCATGTTCCGCACATTGTTTGAAGAATGAAAATGAGCTTTCAATGGAAATAAGGTGTCAATTATTTTGAAATAAACAATATAAATTAGTTAATAACTATGTTTGAGAAACTCACATAGTGGTAGAATTGGAAGCGTATCAACAAGGACCCAAATGTCCATATTGTCTTGGTCGATGTCAGGATCACCAAGATCCATGGTGACAAGCATACCCTCATAAAAACCATACATCTTGCAAAGTGCTTCCCAATTTTTGCAACCAAAATGGGTTATGCTCTCAGAATTATACAGATTTACTTCAAAAGACATACCATGATGGGTCCTTAGGTGAATTTTCTTTGTTTCGAAATTTTCATGGTCCTGAAAATCCATCCTCTCCAAGACATAGCGTCTTGCATGGCATGGGATAAGCTACTCGAATTGTAAAAGATGAAAATTACACGTTGAAATAGTTGGAGTCATGCTTAATTACGAAAAAACACTTGTCGTCGTTGCATACCATTTCAACATCGAAGGTCTCTTGGAGCTTAATGCTGAAGTGCTGATCTTTGTCCAGGTGAGGCCTATCGCACAGACCTTGGTCGTTGTTGCACCAGTTGCACTCCCCCGGAAGACTTTCATCCTCTAATGACGACATTTCCTACGTTCATAATTCAAAGATTAAACTTGTACAATTCAATATATGTACTACAAATATTGAATTAGATCATTATTATTCATCACGGGTTGACTATCGGTCTGTCGAGTCTTTTTCTTGAGAACTCTTAGCTTGCGTGGTGTATCCATTCGACCGTTGGTGATGGTCGCTCCTCCTTTCGTTCCCGAGTGCATTACACCAAAATTTCTAGCACATGGGAATGAAGGAGAAGCGATCCCCATGACAATAGTCGGGATTTTTCGTCCTCTCATATGTGGTGGAGACTCTCACTCACTGATTCATCTCTGACATTTGTGACCGTCGGTGATGGTTGTTACTCCTTCCCCTAGTGCATAACAAAGGTCTAGCACCTGGAGAAGAAGGAGAAACGACCCTCACGACAATAGTCAGGTTTCTTCGTCCTCTCTCATATATGGTGGATACACTCCCTCACTGATTTTTTGACCTTCGGTGATGGAGCCTCGACAGACTTAAAGTCAACCCGAAATGTCGTTTAATTATTTTTCTAGAAAATCCAGGCCACTCAATATTTCCTACATATTCTAGCACAAGTCATGCCAAAATTCACGAAAAATCCGGCATGACCTTTGCTAAAAAAGGACATATCGAGCGCCTGAAATTTGACGGAACGGAAATTAATCAACACTCCGAAAAAACATAGGCCACTATAGGAGGTGTAACCTGCAAACATGGCCGGCCACTTGGGCAAGCACATATCCTATTGTAGCAACACAAGATATACATGTTTATATCTACATCATATGAGCATTCAAACTTGATGGGGACGACGGAGGGGGTCGGTGACGGAGGGGGTCTCACCTCGAGGTCGAAGGGGGTTGGTGACGGGGACGACAGCGGTGATGATGGAGGGGCTCCTTGATTTCTGCAAAAACAAAAACCCTATAAGCTATCAATATTAACATTCAAAGTAGGAGTAGTTTTCCGATATGAGCATTCAATAAGAAAAATCAAATCATAAAATAAATTAGTATTCAAATTAGCATGCATTCAATAAGAAAAACTAAGTCATCTCTTTTGTCTGTTCGTCAAATATTATCACTAATACACCTTGAATAGTATCATACATGTAACATCACTAATACAGCTAAAACTATAGCGAATGACGGGTATCGGCACGGGCGGTGGACACCCAAAGAGAATGAACTATCACAGGATCATAGCTCTAGTGAGATCCCTGAAGAACCTGCTAGGTATTGGAGAACCTACCCTCCAATGCAACCATTTAGCGACGGACGTGCTCGTCCTCCTCGCTGACACAGTGACATACCACCTCCATGGCGTCCTCAAGCCTCCGCACCATCACTGGCCCACGCAATCGCCACCAAAGAAGGTTCGGCTCAACGATGGGTTGGCTCCTCACCAAGCTGTGCCCCCCGGAAGGTAGCACCTCCCAGTACCAGCCCGGCGGAGCCCAGTATCGGACATGGCCCCTCTGATCAAGCAGGCCTCCTCCGCCAAGTCAACGACGAGGATGCGGGATAGGCATCGTCGACGTCGATGCGGGAATGATTGGTTTAACTAAAAAATAAACTAGTTCTATTAATTTTCTTACTAAAAATAAACTAGTTCTGTAGTAAAATTTTAATTAGATAATCAAATCTCATATACCTAAATTCTTACTAAAAATAAACTAGTTTTATTAATTCAGCTAGCTCAACTAAGCACTTACTATAAATAAATAAACTAGTACTTACTAAAAATAAACTAGTTCTACTATTTTTTTAACTAATTCTATTAAACACTTACTAAAAACAATAAAAAACAATATTGAATTTTTTTCTATAAACTAAACACCAGTTCCCTAAATTAACATCTACTTAATTAGTTACCTAACCTACTTCCCTAACTAAAAAACATCTAATTAATAGTACCACAACTGCGCTAACCAAATTAACATCTACTTAGTTACCAAACTAGTTAACCAAACATCTAATTAACTTAGCTAGTTAGTAAACCTAATTAACCTAGCTACTTCACTTAGTTCAACTTAGTTAACCTAATGAACTAAATGCACCTAAGTTAATTAACCTAGAGGGAGGAGGGAGGAGGAGTACCTCACGGTGGTGGAGGAGGCTGGCGGGGGAGGAAGCCGGTGCGGGAGGAGGCCGGCACAGGAAGGCCCGCGGGGGAGGAGGCCGGCGCGAGGGAGGGTGGCCGGCGGGGGAGCTCAGCCGACGTGGGCGAGGGTGGCCGGCGGGAGAGCTCCAGCGTGGGGGACGACGGTGCCCGGCGGAGGGCGGCGGCGACGGCGACGGAGAGGCGCGCGAGTGATTGTGAGGGTCGGGGGAGTGAGAGAGAGGTCGAGCGCGGGATGTTGGGCTAGATAAGGATCCCGTAGGAGTAGTGCTTATATGTAGAAAGCGCTACTGCTACGTCCAATAGTAGTAGCGCTTCATACATAAAAGCGCTACTACTATGCCCGGCCTGCCGGCAACGACCTAGCAATTGTAGCAGTAGCATTTTTATTAAAACAACGCTACGGGTAAGTGCATAGTAGTAGCGCTTTTTATAAAGAGCGCTACTGATAAGTAGTAGCAGCGCTTTGTTATAAAAAGCACTACTATTATGCTACTGTCTATAAGCATTTTTCTAGTACTGGTTGCCACGGCGGTACAATGGGAGGTAGGCCGCCGAGAGGCTGCCCGGGTCCTTCTCGAGCAAGGTACAGACGGCGTTGCTAAGCTCCTCGTCTATCAAGCCCCCTGGGCACAGCCGAATGTCATCCTTTACGTCCTTGAAATCACACATGGAGCGCGAGTGTGCTTGGAGCGGGGCTAGGCGTTGCGTCAGGAACTCCCTAACGAGCATGCCCCCGTCAGCGCCATGGACTCCATGTCTGCTTGCATCGGCCTAAGGACCGGTGCTGCCCGGGGGTCGGTGAGCTTCTCATGAGCCCACTGGTCCAGCTTCTCCGGCATCTCGGTCGGCAGCTCCAGCTGAGCAAGGAGGCCCTTGGCATCCATGAAGATCCACTTATGCCGAAAGTCCTCCACCTTCTTACCAGCCCTCATGGGTGCATTGCCGCTGTGGGCCGCGACGAAGGAGACACAGCCGGAGTGCTGGGTCGGGTCATGCATCCGAAGGAAGAAGTGGCGGAGCAGAGCAACAGAGGACACCACGCCCATGAACGCCTCATAGTAGAAGGCGAAGATCGACAGGAGAAGAATGGAGTTGGGCTGGAGGTGCAGAGCGTGAACGTCGTAATGGTCGAGGACGTCGAGGAAGAACTTGGAGAAGGGCGGGACGAGCCCCGCAAAGAAGCTGTGGAGGAAGAAGGGATAGAATGTCCCCGCCAAGGTTTCCCGCTCGGTGGAGCCGACCCGAAGCACCGTCTCCCTCCCCTCATTGTCATTGCTCGCCGTCAGCGGGAGCACGGCGGCAAGGTGCCTCGCCTCAGAGATGGAAGATGTATTGAGGTCCGGCGCGGGGGAGGAGGAAGAGTGCACAGCCGGAGTGGCAATCTTCACCTTCTTGGTCGCCATCAACGAAGAGCTCGGGGGAAGATTCGGCAGATCCGGAGACGCTCTCGGTGGGGAGAAAAGGGGATCTAGAGCAAGATGAAGAGGAGGCAATGAAGGCTCGGCAGCAGGGGCCAGTCTTTTGTCAACCCGGACGGTTGCGGAGGCAGCATGGGAAAGTGGAGACGCCCACGTCCCATAAAGCGCCATCCGTCGAATCGGTCCGCAGGCGATTCGGGCCCGTGGTGCTTCACCCTTGCCTCTTGGCTTCGCCACGAAGCCAAGTCCGAGCTCGTCTTGGGCCCGGGGGCTACTGTCGGTGTTCTAGGAACCAGGGTACCCAGACTTACCTACCTGCGGCCCACGGCATGTGAGGGAGTCCTGGATTAGGGGGTCTCCGGACAGCCGGACTATATCCTTTGGCCAAACTGTTGGACTATGAAGACACAAGATTGAAGACTTCATCCCGTGTCCGGATAGGACTCTACTTGGCATGGAAGGCAAGCTAGGCAATACGGATATGTATATCTCCTCCTTTGTAACCTACCTTGTGTAACCCTAGGCCCCTCCGGTGTCTATATAAACCGGAGGGTTTTAGTCCATAGGACAACATAGAATCATACCATAGGCTAGCTTCTAGGGTTTTAGCCTCTTTGATCTCGTGGTAGATCGACTCTTGTAATACTCATATCATCAAGAACAATCAAGCAGGACGTAGGGTATTACCTCCATCAAGAGGGCCCGAACCTGGGAAACATCATGTCCCCTGCCTCCTGTTACCATCCGCCTTAGACGCACAGTTCGGGACCCCTACCTGAGATCCTCCGGTTTTGACACCGACATTGGTGCTTTCATTGAGAGTTCTACTATGTCGTCACCATGAGGCTTGATGGTTCCTTCGATCATCGCTAGTGATGCGGTCCAGGGTGAGGCTTTCCTCCCCGGACAGATCTTTGTAATTGGCGGCTTCGCACTGCGGGCCAACTCACTTGGACATCTGGAGCAGATCGAAAGCTACGCCACTGGACATCAGGTCAGATTTGGAAACTTCAACTACACGGCCGACATCCATGGAGACTTGATCTTCGATGAATCCGAGCCCATGTCGGACGCGCCGCACAGTCGCAATGAGCATGACGTAACTTGGCCGTCAGACAATGTTCGGGAGATCGCATCCGCAACTACTCCGTCCATCAATCCGGAGCAAGTCGCGCCATCCGAGAGCGGAGGGATGGACCCCGCCATGGAGGCCACACTCTCCGTGGCGATAGAGCCGGATACTGACTTCACCCCTTACGAGAGTCGTGTCGCCGAACCACAGGATTCATCTCCGGCCACGGACTCCGAGCCGCTCACATCCGTGCCCGTCGAGTCCGACTTGGCGCCGATCATGGAGTTCACCTCCGCGGATATCTTTCAGCACTCACCTTTCGGAGATGTGCTAAACTCATTAAGGTCTCTCTCCCTGTCGGAAGAACCTTGGCCGAAATATGTCCGGCTAGAATGGGATGGGGACAACGAAGAAATTCGTGGCCCACCCACCACCCACTTAGTAGCCACTTTTGATGACTTAACCGACATGCTCGACTTCGACTCCGAAGACTTCGACGGTATGGACGACGAAGCCGGAGACGAGCAGGAACCACTACCCTCAGGGCGCTGGACCGCCACCTCATCATATGATATATACATGGTGGACACCCCCAAAGAAGGCAATGGCGACAAGACAGTAGAGGATGACCCCTCCAAGAAGCAACCCAAGCGCCGACGTCAGCGGCGCCGCTCTAAGTCCCGCCACAGCAAGAGCAGTGATACCGACACAGGAGATAATAACACTCCGGATAGCGTCGAAGACAACAACAATCCCCTGCAGCACTGTCGGTGTTCTGGGAACGAGGGTCCCCAGACTTGCCTGCCTACGGCCTGTGGCGTGGCTCGAGGAGGGGCCCAGCACGGCCCATCTTCATCAACACAGACCCAAGACCCTCGCGAGGGGTCAAGCCTCGCGGGGCGGACGACACGGAGCTTCCTCAGGCACGGCCTCATCAGGCTGGCTCGCGAGGAGGCGGAGAGATCAAGGCGGGGTACCTCACGAGGTGCCCGTGATGCAAGCCATGACGACCAAGGGTGCCAGGCGGGCGCCAGCCCGCGCAGTGTCCTCCTTTCCTCTTTGGTGCAAAGGGAGCAAGCGCAGGCGAGAGCATCAAGCAAAGGCACCCGTTTTGGTGCAACGAGACCAAGACCAGGCCAACGGCAGGGAGGAAGTCATTGTGGAGCCCAAGCCAGCGTCACCGCCAGAGCATTTGGCAGGCGAGGACCAACTTTAGTCAGGATAAGTGTGCCAGATGTTCCCCTTCAAAATGGCCAATTGTTGGCGCCCTTCCCGCTCAATATTTGGGAAGAGGCCTAGGGCCTTTGCCTATAAATAGGACTAGCCACCCCCAAGGTAGAGGGGATCTAGAATCGGCCAACCCAGAAACAAGCTGGGATCGGATCGAGTAGCATCACAGAGAGAGAGAGAGAGAGAGAAGGGTGATTGAACTCCTCCCAGCAGTTCATCACCCTAGCCAAGAACAGACCCTCCCGAGGCTGTTCTTCCTTGTATTGCTCATCATCATCAGCCCAAGAGGCAATCCACCACACCACACACTCCGGTGGCCCGAATCAGTATAAACTCCGTGTCTCTTGTGCTGTTCTTTCCATTGCTTAGATCTTAGCGTGGCGGTGGGGCGCAGGTAGGCAGAAGGCAGAATCTCCGCGCGCACCCCAGTGTTCGAACCTCAAGGGTCTGCCAGAACCCGAAATCCGACATTTGGCGCGGCAGGTAGGGGGGCATTGGAATTCGTCTTCCACCGCCCCGTTCTCCTCCGACCATCACGTCCATGTCTGACGCTCGTCGGGCCCACGCCGAGCGCCGGGCCGCTCTCGCTTCCCGCGTCGCCCAGATGGCTCCTGTCAGCGGGCCTCCTCGCCGTTCCCCGTCACCTGCCATCAACGCCGCCACCGGCCCGGCGGGGAACGAGCAGCAAGTGTCGTCTCAGCATCCGTCCATGCGGCAAGACGGCCGCACCGCTACTCCCTCGCTCACCCCAGCTGGTTCTTCGTCCCACGCGATTCGCGCACCCATGGAGGCTCGAGCTGCGCTCATCGCGTCAAACGAGCTCCTGCGCTACTGTCCCGTCGACGACGTCTACGAAGAATGGCTCAACCGCGTCGCCGAGATCGTCCGCGCCGCAGGGGGCTCGCCTGCGCCGTCCGTTCCGCTGCACCGCACCCCGCCCCGCGCGGGCGATGAAGCTCCGGGGCGCCCCAGCCGCCTCCTCCTCAAGAAGGCGCCATGGGTCCAAGGCACGTGGCCCCTGGGGGGAATCCGCTCCGTCAGGTGCCAGCGCGGCAAGAGCAGAGCTGCCAAGAAGTCCCTCGCCTGCAAGAAGCTGCCCGGGCGCTCCCTGCTCCAGCACGTCGCGACCATGCTCCTGCTCCCGCATGTCAAGACCCCGCGCTGCTCCCAGCTGCAGCACGTGGGGACATGCAAGACCAAGCTCTCCGTCACCCAAGGCCTTCCGTGGCCACAGCAGGCTGCCGTGCCTTCACCACCGAGCTACGCAGCGTCGCGTGGCCCGGCAAGTTCAAGCCAGACCTGCCTCCTCGTTACGACGGCACGGCCGACCCTGCGGAGTTCCTCCAGCTCTATGAGCTAGGCATCGAAGCTGCCAATGGAGACGAAAAGGTCATGGCGAACTGGTTTCCCATGGCGCTCAAGGACGGGGCCCGCACCTGGCTCCTGAACCTGGCTCCAGGCACGATCTCCTCCTGGGACGAGACGTGCACCCGCTTCATCGCCAACTTCCAAGGTACTCGTGACCGGCCACCCGCCGTGAGCGACATGCGCCGCATCAAGCATCAACCCGGAGAGACCCGCAAACTAGAAGCCGCTGGGGTCATTCGCGAGGTCCGATACCCGGATTGGTTAGCCAACCCTATCGTTGTGCCAAAGAAGGGAGGGAAGGAGTGCATGTGTGTCGACTTCACCAACCTCAACAAGGCATGCCCGCAAGATCCGTTCCCGCTCCCCCACATCGACCAGATCGTCGATTCCACCGCAGAATGCGACCTGCTATGCTTCTTGGATGCCTTCTCTGGGTATCACCAGATCAAGATGGCGGTAGAAGACGTCGAAAAGACAGCCTTCCTAACCCCGTGTGGGGTGTACTGCTACACATGCATGCCTTTCGGGCTGCGTAACGCAGGGGCGACCTTTCAGCGGCTGATGCACATCACCTTGGGCCCGCAGCTCGGGAAGAATGTTGAGGCTTACGTCGATGACATTGTGGTGAAGTCTCGGGAGGCCAGGACCCTGATACAAGACCTGGAGGAAACCTTCGCGAGCCTTAACGCAGTGAACCTGCGGCTCAACCCAGAGAAGTGTGTGTTCGGAGTCCCCTCGGGCAAGCTCTTGGGTTTCCTCGTGTCCCACCGAGGCATCGAGGCTAACCCGAAAAAGGTCAAGGTGGTCGAGGATATGAGCCCGCCAAAGACCCTCAGAGAAATGCAGAAGCTCACTGGGTGTGTGACCGCGCTAGGGCGCTTCATCTCCAAGTTGGGGGAGCGAGCGCTGCCCTTCTTCCAGCTAATGAAGAAAAAGGGGCCCTTTGAATGGACTGAAGAGGCCGACAAGGCGTTCCAGGATCTCAAGAGATACCTGACCAGCCCTCTGGTCATGGTGGCTCCGCGCCCTCAAGAGCCCCTGGTGCTTTACCTCGCCGCCACTCCCTACTCTGCCAGCGCAGCCCTAGTGGCGGTTAGGGAGGAGCGTTGAATCAAAACCACAGCAGCAGCCCGGGACAAGGCAAAACAGGAACAAGGAAGGCCCACAGAAACTGCCACCGCGGCTGAGGAGGACCAGCCGCCGCAGAGGAGTACACCGGAGGCGGAAGAGGCCCCTCTCCCAGATGGCCAGCCTCAGGAGGCCTCATCGCCTCAGGAGGCGCCATGGTCTCCGGAGGGCGCCACCAGCACTGACGCACCCAACCTCGTTGAGCACCCAGTGTACTTCGTCAGCACGGTGTTGCGGGACGTGAGGGCACGGTACCCCATGCCTCAGAAGCTCCTCCTCACGCTACTGGTGGCCTCGCGCAAGATGCGGCACTATTTTCAGGGTCACCCCATCAAGGTCATCTCGTCATACCCCCTGGAGAGAGTGCTCAGGAGCCCTAACTCAGCTGGAAGGGTCGCTCAGTGGAACATAGAACTGCAAGCATTTCAGCTCGAATTCAGCACAACCAGAGTCATCAAGAGAGCAGCATTAGCGGATTTTGTGGCAGGATGGACGGAGGCACCAGGCCTCAAGGCCGACGAGGATCGGTCCCTCTCCCCGGGAAGCGAGGTGCCAGAAGGCTGGGTCATGTACTTCGATGGGGCGTTCTCCAGGCATGGCGCTGGGGCTGGGGCGGAGCTTATATCGCTCACTCAGGACAAGCTCTATTACGCTGTACAGCTCTGTTTCCAGCAAGGTGAAAAGGTCTCCAACAACATAGTGGAGTATGAAGGTTTAATAGTGGGCTTGAAGGCCGCAGCTGCCCTGAGGGTGAAACGCCTCACCCTCAAGGGCGATTCGCAACTCCTTGTCAATTTCTCCAACAAGGTGTATGAGCCGAAAGATGAGCACATGGAAGCCTACCTTGCGGAGGTCCGTAGGATGGAGAAGCAGTTCTGTGGGTTGGAGTTGCAGCATGTGCCCCGTGGCACCAATCAGGAGGCCGACGACATTGCCAAACGGGCGTCCAGGTGGTTACCTCAGGAGCCTGGCGTCTTCGAGGAGCGGCTCTTCAAGCCCTCAGCCCTGCCGTCATTGTCAAACACGGCTCAGCCTCGGGAGGAGCTCCCCCAGCCACCTGCCTCAGGAGCCCCGGTCTGTGGCCCGGCCTCAGGAGCACGCCTGCTCCTGACGATGGAACCTCTGGAGGGGTGCTGGATCACGGAGCTCCGGAGTTACTTAACACAAGGGACCCTGCCGGAGAAGGAGGAGGAAGCGGAGCATGTCGCACGGCAGGCCACGACATACTGCATCAAGGATGGAGAGCTCTACCGGAAGCGACCAAACGATGTATCCCTGCACTGCATCTCCAGGGAGCAAGGAAAGGAACTGCTGGAAGATATACACGACGGAGACTGTGGACATCATTCATCATCACGGACCCTCGTCGGCAAGGCGTTCCACAGTGGGTTTTATTGGCCCACCGCACTCAATGACGCTGTCGAACTGGTGAAAGCTTGTGAGGCCTGCCAGTTCCACGCCAAGCAGATCCATCAGCCGGCAGGAGGCCTGCAGACTATACCCCTTTCGTGGCCATTCGCAGTCTGGGGGCTGGACATCCTGGGCCTGTTTCCTCGGGCGCCAGGGGGCTATCGCTACCTCTACATCGTCGTGGACAAGTTCACCAAGTGGGCTGAAGTAGAGGCCATCCGCACCATCCCCGCGGGTTCCGCGGTCAAGTTCATCAGGGGCATCATGAGCCGGTTCGTGGTGCCGAACCGCATCATCACAGACAACGGTTCGCAGTTCACCAGTAATCACTTCAAAACATACCATGCTAATCTTGGAACGCAGATATGCTACGCTTCGGTGGCGCACCCCCGAAGCAACGGCCAGGCTGAGCGAGCCAACGCAGAGGTCCTGAGGGGCCTCAAGACCAGGATGTTCAAGAAGAAGCTGGAGGCCTGCGGCAGAGGTGGGTACGACGGGCTTCAGTCCGTGTTGTGGTCCATCCGCACAACCGTGACAAAGCCGACTGGAGAGACCCCGTTCTTCCTGGTCTACGGAGCCGAGGCGGTCCTCCCTCACGAGGTCAGACATCGCTCCGCGCGGGTCCTGGCGTTCGACGAGGCGCAGCAGGACGCCATGCGGGGGATGGACCTCGTGCTGGGGGAGGAACGTCGCCGAGAAGCCGCGCTGCGATCTGCGAGGTACCAACAAGCACTGCGACGATATCACTGCCGTAACATCCGCCCCAGAACTCTCGAGGTAGGAGACCTCGTGCTCAGGCAAGTTCTCTCCAGGGAGGGACTGCACAAGCTCTCTCCCATGTGGGAGGGCCCGTTCAAGGTTGTTCATGTTTCCAGGCCTGGCTCCGCGTGCTTGGAGACTCAGGAGGGGGTGCCGGTCCAGAACGCATGGAACATCCAGCACCTCCGGAGGTTCTACCCCTAAAAAGGCCCAGAGCCTGTGAAGAAGGCGAATGCCTGTGAAGATTATCCTTTTTGGAAAAGGCCCAGAGCCTGTGAAGAAGGCGAATGCCTATGAAGCTGTCGCGTTTTGGAAAAGGCCTAGAGCCTGTGAAGAAGGCGAATGCCTGTGAAGCTGTCGCGTTTTGGAAAAGGCCCAGAGCCTGTGAAGAAGGCGAATGCCAGTGAAGCTGTCGCATTTTGGAAAAGGCCCAGAGCCTGTGAAGAAGGCGAATGCCTGTGAAGCTGTCGCGTTTTGGAAAGGGCCCGGAGCCTGTGAAGAGGGCAAATGCCCGTGAAGCCTGCTTCCCCCAAGAAAGGCCAGGAGCCTGTGAAGAAGGCCAACGGCTGTGAAGCTCGCCGCCCGTGACACTCTCACGTAATAATGAGTTGGGGCTGTACACGCCCCGGAGTCTCAGGAGCGCCGGCCTCAGGCCCTAGGGCTCCCTCCCACGCCCAGTGGCAGCACTTAGCTCCGCGCTGGTGAGAAGACCTCGAAGACTAGATTAGGTGCCGGACACGGCTTTTTCATTTGCTTTCCGCAGTTGGCTTGTTCATTCTCATTCGAAGTTTTATTGAAGCTGTTGCCATCTTTGGCTTGTGGTTCTTCGACTTTTCACTCTCCTGCCTCGATTTCTCTTATGCAAGGCCTCGCGAGGGGGGTAGCCGAGCACCCTCCCGAGTGTTCCTGTCCTAGTCGTTCGAAGGTTTCGCGACCTGGGTCCATTACAGGAGCACCCCTCCAGTTCGTGCCCCATGGGCACCGCGACACGATCACAGGGCCTGGGTCGGTCGTCCCCCACGGCTGGGGCCGGGAACTATCCACGCGCGGGCACGTAGCCGGAAGGCACGATAACGGAAGCAAAGCGATGATTAACAGCAATAACCCAAACACGCCCCCGCGGGGCTCCACTCTACTGTCTTTTTACGCAGGAAAAAGGAAAAGAAAGAACAAATCAGGCGCAGCTCGCCTCACACCGGCCTGCAGGGAAGACTCGAGCTGCCTCCGGGGCTCAGGCAGACTCCCTCTCGTGCTTCACCGAGGTGCGACGGCGGGCAGACACGCTACCACCTCCCAAGCAGGTACGACGGCGTGGAGGCTGACCGCGGCCACCACTAGAAGAGTCGCCGCCTGAAGAAGAACCGGTGAAGCTTGAGGAACCCTGAGCGCCGCCAATCACGCGAGCGCTGTCCTCTCCATCATCGCCGGGGCTGGGTTCCCGGCCATGGTCGTCGTCCTCAGGGCAGCACCCTACGCGGCGACCATCTTCCCCAAACACCCTCACGTAGAGGGTGGCATCGCCGTCAAACTTGAAGTGCAGGGTGCACCGACGGCTCAGGCCACGCGCGCGGGCAAACGTCTGCCGACCGCGGATCAAGGCCAGGCACCCGGCTGTGGAGACCTCCAGTGAAGCCCATGAGGCCCGACTGCAGTAGCCGTCTGCCTGAAGCCAGAGGCCGCCCGAGGCGCCGGCCGGGAGCTCGCCGAGGAGGAAGCGAGGAAGTTGAAGCCAGGTGCTAGTCGGCTCCGCCGACCACACAACGAACTCCGGCAGCACCTCTGCAGCGCGAAAGCGCGGCCTAGGGGAACGCGCGACCGAAGCGCGCCCCCCGGCCGCAGCAGTCCGCCCATCACCGTGCTGGAAATCGTCTCCACGGCCGCTGGGAGCTGCCGTGGTGGCCACAGGATGTTTGCGAGGGCGCCCTCGGCCGCGCTTGGGCGGGGGGAGGCATGCTCAACCTGGCGAGCCTTCCCCTTCTCTGCGGCCGAGAACCTCCTCGACAGGGCCATGAAGAAGAAGGAGAAGCAAGGGGGGATGAACTGGAAGTGCGCGCGCCGATCCATACTTATAGCCGGCGAGGGCCAACCGTCGGCCCCCACGATCGCAGGTAATCATGACCCGCTTTGCATGCAGGGACTTGTCCAATCTGTGCAGTTGCCGAGGCGCCGTGGGGGAGAAGAGACGCCCACGTCCAATCAACCGCCACGCGGCGCCCAAGGCCGCAGGCTGTTAGGGTCCGCGGTGCTTCGCTCTTGCCCTTTCGCCTCCCTGCACGGCCAAGTCCGGGCGCGCCTTGGGCTCGGGGGCTACTGTCGGCGTTCTGGGAACGGGGGTCCCTAGACTTGCCTGCCTGCGGCCTGCGGCGTGGCTCGAGGAGGGGCCCAGCACGGCCCATCTTCATCAACACAGACCCAAGACTCTCGCGAGGGGTCAAGCCTCGCAAGGCGGACGACACGGAGCTTCCTTAGGCACGGCCTCATCAGGTTGGCTCGCGAGGAGGCGGAGAGATCAAGGCAGGGTACCTCATGAGGTGCCCGTGACGCAAGCCATGACGACCAAGGGTGCCAGGCGGGCGCCAGCCCACGAAGTGTCCTCCTTTCCTCTTTGGTGCAAAGGGAGCAAGCGCAGGCGAGAGCATCAAGCAAAGGCACCCGTTTCGGTGCAACGAGACCAAGACCAGGCCAACGGCAGGGAGGAAGTCATTGTGGAGCCCAAGCCAGCGTCACCGCCAGAGCCTTTGGCAGGCGAGGACCAACTTTAGTCAGGATAAGTGTGCCAGATGTTCCCCTTCAAAATGGCCAATTGTTGGCGCCCTTCCCGCTCAATATTTGGGAAGAGGCCCAGGGCCTTTGCCTATAAATAGGACTAGCCACCCCCAGGGTAGAGGGGATCTAGAATCGGCCAACCCAGAAACAAGCTGGGATCGGATCGAGTAGCATCACACACACACAGAGAGAGAAGGGTGATTGAACTCCTCCCAGCAGTTCATTGCCCCAGCCAAGAACAGACCCTCGCGAGGCTGTTCTTCCTTGTATTGCTCATCATCATCAGCCCAAGAGGCAATCCACCACACCACACACTAGAGTAGGGTATTACACCACAACGGTGGCCCGAACCAGTATAAACTCCGTGTCTCTTGTGTTGTTCTTTCCATAGCTTATATCTTAGCGTGGCGGTGGGGCGCAGTTAGGTAGAAGGCGAAATCTCCGCGTGCACCCCAGTGTTCGAACCTCAAGGGTCTGCCGGAACCCAAAATCCGACAAGCACGGTGTAGAGCTAGAGGACGAACAAGCTAGCCCTCTAGAGCAGGCAGCAGATGGAGAACCGGAGGAGGACAATTACATGCCTCTCTCCGAAGATGAGGAGAGCCTCGGCGACGATGAGTTTATCGTGCCTGAGGACCCCGTCGAGCAAGAGCGCTTCAAGCGCCGGCTTATGGCCATGGCAAATAGCCTGAAGAAAAAACAACAACAACTTCAAGCTGATCAAGACTTGCTAGCAGACAGCTGGACTGAAGTCCTTGCGGCCGAGGAGCATGAACTCGAGTGCCTGTCCAAGAGTTACCCAAAGCGCAGGTTGCTACCTCACCTAGAGGAGGAAGCATTGAAACCTCATTCACCAATGTACGATGCAGCTGACCGGCCACTACGCGGCTGAGCCAGAGAGGCGTTTCAGCCTAAAGTTCAGACCGCACCCCGTCGCCACTTAGTCAAAAATACTAAGGCCCGGGGCAACATAGAGGACCTACGAGACATCTTGGACAGTAAGGCAAAAATCGCAAGGTCAATATATGGGACACAGGCACGTGCGCCCACACGAGACGATGATCGTCGCGTCGGATACACCAAGAGTAAATCCGGCCGGGCCGAATACAGCAGACAAAACTCATACGAACTACGTCGGGATATAGCCCAGCACAGAGGTGCCGCACACCCCCTATGCTTCACTAATGAAGTTATGAATCATGAATTCCCGTAGGGTTTCAAACCCGTAAATATCAAATCATACGATGGCACAACAGATCCCGCTGTATGGATTGAGGATTTCCTCCTTCACATCCACATGGCTCGCGGTGATGATCTACATGCCATCAAGCACCTCCCACTAAAACTCAAAGGACCAGCTCGGCATTGGCTGAATAGCTTGCCAGCAGATTCCGTCGGCAGTTGGGAGGATCTGGAAGATGCATTTCTTGACAACTTCCAGGGCACTTATGTGCGGCCACCGGATGCTGATGACTTGAGCCACATAACCCAGCAGCCAGGGGAATGGCCACACAATTCTGGACAGGGTTCCTGACTAAGAAAAATCAAATTGTAGGCTGTCCGGATGCAGAGGCCCTAGCGGCATTCAAGCATAACATCCACAACGAGTGGCTCACCCGCCACCTCGGCCAGGAGAAGCCGAAATCTATGGCAGCCCTCACGACACTCATGACCCGCTTTTGCGCAGGAGAGGATAGCTGGCAGGCTCTCAGCAACAACACATCGAGGAATCCGGATACCTCGGATACCAAAGATGCTAACGGTAGGCAGCGTCGTAATAGACCAAAGCGCCGCAATAACGGCAATAACATCGAAGAAACGTCAGTTAATGCCGGATTCAGAGGCTCTAGATCCGGTCAGCGGAAAAAGCCATTTAAAAGAAATACTCCGGCTCCGTCCAGTCTGGATCGCATATTAGATCGCTCGTGCCAAATCCACGGCACCCCCGACAAGCCAGCCAATCATGCCAAAAGAGAATGCTGGGTGTTCAAGCAGGCCGACAAGTTAAATGCCGAGTACAAGGACAAGGGGATGCATAGCGATGATGAGGAGGAGCCCCGGCCGCCGAACACAGGAGGACAGAAGGGGTTTCCCCCTCAAGTGAAGGCAGTGAACATGATATACACAACCCACATTCCTAAGAGGGAGCGGAAGCATGCACTAAGGGACGTCTACGCGATGGAGCCCGTCGCCCCAAAGTTCAACCCATGGTCTGCTTGTCCGATCACCATCGATCACAGGGACCACCCCACTAGCATCCGTCATGGCGGATCTTCCGCACTAGTCCCAGACCCCATCATTGACGGATTTCACCTCACTCGAGACCTTATGGACGGCGGCAGCAGCCTGAACCTGCTTTATCACGATGCAGTGCGGAAAATGGGTATCGATCCCTCGAGGATTAAACCCAGCAAAACCACCTTTAAAGGCATCATCCCAGGTGTAGAGACCCATTGCACAGGCTCAATCACACTGGAAGTGGTCTTCGGATCACCGGATAACTTCCGAAGCGAAGATTTAATCTCCGACATCGTCCCGTTTCGCAGTGGCTATCATGCACTGCTCGAACGGACAACATTTGCAAAATTCATTGCAGTGCCGCATTACGCGTACCTCAAGCTCAAGATGCCAGGACCTCGCGGGGTCATAACAGTAAATGGAAACACAGAACGCTCGCTCCGTACGGAAGAGCACACTGCGGCCCTTGTAGCAGAGACACAAAGCAACATGTTCAGGCAGACCACTCATTCGGCGTCACAACCCCCGGACACCTTCAAGCGAGCCCGGAACAAGCCGCAACAAGATCGCCTGGCATGATCAGAGCTCGCCTAGAAATCCGGCCCCCGTCCCAGTCCCAGTGAAGCGACGAAATCCGTGACGCACGTACATAACTACGCATTGAAAATACCATGGACACAGGCAGGGGCACAATCAGGACACGCCCCCATTGTGGCTTAACCACACTAGCGGATGTATACCTTTGACATTCCTTTTCTCTTTCAGGGCCTAACTCTTCAGAAGCCCTTTCCGGTAGTACAATTGCCGAACACATTCCGGAAACAACAACCAAAGCGGCAAGAAGCTAAGATGAACACGGGAACCGCCAGGTGGTCTCTAGTAATACTTGATATACCCGCTTTTCACTATTTATGCGTAGCTTGCCCTGGGATAGGACATTTTGAATTGTCCTACTTTATGCTTATTGCACTACTTGTACCAGTACACTTCGACGTATTATTCAAATAACAATGCATATCATTAATCTGTCATTGCATTATTTAAGTTTTTCTCTTTCTCTTATATGTCCATTTATGACAATCCGCACCCGCATGTTCGGGTACGGTTAGTACGCCAGGGGCTCTCGTTTACCCCACAATATGGCGCAAGAAGTCCGAACACTTTCGACAGTGCGGCACCCCGAACTTATAGCATTATATGCATCAGCTCCGAATCATGTCTTTGGTCAAATGTTGGGTCGCCCGGCTCCCATGCTTTGGTACCTTACGTTCCGCTATATCGGCTAAGGTAGCGGTAGGAGAACTACTGCGATAGTGTCCCGGTTCTTCCAGACGAGCACCTCAGTAGAGAAAGCCAAAAAGTGACTGTCATGATAAGGCGAGAGACTGGTCGCTGTTCGAGAGGTCTCAAGTCCCTAAAGTCTTTTTCCGCTTCGGGCGAGGAGTCGGCCTTATCCGGCTTAGGCGTGTATAGCGCCCCAAATTCGGCCTTTCGAATACCAGGGGCTTCGCCAAAAAATTAAAATCATAGAATTCTATGGCTAAGTGAGAGTGATAAAGCATTATAGTCCGATTGCCTGGTTCGTTGCGCTGAACACCTCCCTTGAAGAACCCAAAATTGGGGCAAAGAGTGTTCAGATTTACCCCGAACACCCCAGTACTAGTTACATGGGGGTAGAAGCCGACAACTGGCCAACTCTTAGATTTTATAAACGGCCACACAGAAGGTAATGTTTTAAATTAAGAAAGTGTCGCATGGTGCAAAAGAACTCGTTTCATATTACTGGATCACATGGGCATGTTCATTCAAAAATTACATCCTTGGCACACTCATCTGCCACTAAGCGGGAACCCTTCAGGACACTTTCATAGTAATTCTTGGGGCAGCGATGCTCCTTGCCCTCCGGCGGCCCCTCCTTCACTAGCTTCACAGCATCCAGCTTCGCCCAGTGCACCTTCGCCCGGGCAAAAGCCCTGCGTGCACCCTCGATGCAGACTTACCGCTTGATGACTTCAAGCCGTGGGCAGGCTTCCACAAGCCGCCTCACCAGACTAAAGTAGCTATCGGAAAGGGGCTCGCCAGGCCACATCCAGACTATAAGGCCCCTCATGGCCTGTTCGTCCACCTTGTGAAGCTCGACCAACTGCTTCAGCTGGTCGCTCAAGGGCACGGGGTGTTCGGTCCCAGTATACTGAGACCAGAACAACTTCTCTGTTGAGCTCCCCTCCTCAGCCCGGTAAAACACCGTGGCATCCAGTACACTACGGGGAAGATCTGCAAACGCTCTTGGAGAGCTCCGAACTCGGGTAAGAAAAAGGAAAGTCTCCTTCACATGCTTGATTTGCATATTGAATGCCTTACCCGCTGCTATCTTCTTCACCGCGTCAATCTCTGGGAGGGCCTTGTGGGTTTCGGCCTTGGCGCTCCAGACGCTTTCAAGCGCGTGTGCGAGATCGGACTCTCGCGTCTTAGAGTCAAGCTCCAAGGACTCGTGCTTTTTGGCAAGAGCCTCAAGCTCTTGCTCCACCTCACCAACTCGGGCTTCTTGCTTCTCGTATTCAATGCGCTCTTTGGCCGCTTTGTCTTCGGCCTCAGACAACGCCTTCCTCAGGGTCTCCACCTCGGTTGTGGCCCCTGACAAATTCATGATGATCCTATTACTTTACACCCGAACTTCTTTTTAACTATATAGACAGGGGTATATCTTACCTTTGCTCTCTTCGAGCTGCCTCTTGGTAAGGCCGAGCTCGTCCTCGGACCGCTTCAGGTCCTGCTTCTGCGCAGAGACCTCCGTAGTACGTGTGGCAATGGCCAGCAGTGAAGCCTGCACATACACATAGACATACTCTAATTAGACTCCTGAGTTATCATTTGATACTCTATTCGACTTTTCTTCACGAACGTTGAACAGAGCATCAGGGGGTACTATCTATGCGGTAATATTTTCTTATATTTTGAATGCTTACCTCAAAGCCTGTTAGGAGGCTGGCGCAAGCTTTGGTCAGTCCGTTTTTGGCGGACTGAACCTTCTCGACCACCACACTCATGATAGTGCGGTGCTCTACACCGATGGAAGCGCTGTGAAGCACTTCTAGCCAGTTGTCCGGTGCCTCTTGTTGGACAGAGGACACCGGCATGGATGGTTGGCCCCCTTAATGGGGGACCGCCTGCCAGAGTCTGGAACCATCGAAGGTTCCGGCGCAGTGTCCGGCTGGGGCCCGAACTCGAAGCCCGTAGGAGCCTCGCTCCCTTGGTACCCAGGGTCTGGGAGGTCGCCATGAGGCGCCCCCAGGATCACCTCCCCTTGGCTCGGTGCCTTTTGGGACAACACCTCGGCGTTGTCCGTAGGGTGAGGGGTGGAAGCACTCGGAGGAGAACCGCTGTTCATATCCGACGAGTCCAAAGAGCCGCTCGACGAGGGTACGTAGAGATGAGCTCGAGACGGACAGCATAATCATGTTCGGCATGAGGAAAGGCAGTACAATAGAACATACCATGAAGTACTATGGTGTCCGGACATTTATGACTTCGCCAGGGGCTTGTCCCTGGGTAGCCACTCATCGCCGCTGTCAGCGGCCGTCGTGGCACAGTCCAGAGGGAGGGTCTTTCCCTTCTTGGACCCTTCGGCCTCCCCAGATGGGTCGGCCTTCCTTTTCTTGTCTCCCCCGGCTGGGGGGGGGGCTTTTCTCCTCCTCCTCGTTTCCGTGGGAGGAGTGCGCGTCGGAGTCATCGGATGATGAGTCCGATATAACCTTGCGCAGGGACCCTTTCGGGTGCCCGTGGCCTTCTTCTTGGCCTTCTTTTCTGGCACCTCGTAAGGTGCCGGAGTCAGCATCTTCGTTAGAAGAGCGTCTGCAGGATCTTCGGGCAGGGGGGCTGGGCAATCAAGCTGCTCCGCTGTCTCTATCCAGTCCTGTTAATGACATGAAAGCTTAGATCCAGCACATAACTAAACCGGGGCAAATAAATACCCAGGGAGATATAAAAGCCTACCGGATGGGCGCGGCGCTTTGCGCTGAGTCCGCGGTCCTCGGTGAGGGAGGGAGGCATCTCGGCGCCCTTGAACAGCACCCTCCAGATGTCCTCGTGCGTCATGTCGTAGCGCTCTCGCAGTGTCTGGTGCTTGGCCGAGTCAAACTCCCACAAAACAAATGCCCATCGTTGAAACGGAAGGATCCGGCGGAAGAGCATAACCTGGAACACGTTGACGAGCTTGATTTTCTTGTTTGTCATGTTCTGGATGCAGGTCTGGAGTCCGGTCAGCTCTATCGAAGAACCCCAGGACAGGCCCTTCTTTTTCCAGGAGGTGAGCCGCGTGGGGATTCCAGATCGAAATTTGGGGGCCGCCACCCAGTTGGAGTCGCGTGGCTCGGTGATGTAGAACCACCCCGATTGCCACCCCTTTATGGTATCCACGTAGGTGCCCTCGAGCCAGGTGACATTAGGCATCTTACCCACCATGGCGCCTCCGCACTCTGCTTGTTGGCCACCCACCACCTTCGGTTTGACATTGAAGGTTTTCAACCATAGGCCGAAGTGGGGCCTGATGCGGAGGAAGGCCTCGCACACGATGATAAACGCCGAGATGTTGAGGATGAAATTGGGGGCCAGATCATGAAAATCCAGCCCATAGTAGAACATGAGCCCACGGACAAACGGGTGGAGAAGAAATCCCAGTCCACGGACGAAATGGGTAAGAAAAACTACCCTCTCATGGGGTTCGACCGTGGGGATGATCTTCCCCACATTTGGCAGCCGGTGCGCGATATCCGCGGCCAAGTATCCAGCTTCCTGTAACTTTTTGATGTTCTCCTCCGTGGCGGAGGAGACCATCCACTTGCTTCCTGCTCCGGACATGATTGGAGTGGTTTGAGAAGAAGAACGCGAGCTTGGGCGCTAGAGCTCGAGTGTGCGGGAATGGGTAAGCGAGAAGGGAGAAGGCGTGGGTGAAGAAAGTAAATCTTTGTCCCTTTATAAGGGCGGAGGAGGCGATGTGTCTCCCCACTTGCCTGGCAAAACTGCTTATTCCCCAAGCGCCGTAATTGATGGCGCGGTTGGGTTACCCATGTCCGTATTGATGAGAATCCCGTGATAAGGGGAACACAATCTCTGCTTTGACAAGATGTATCAAGAAAACCGCCTCGCGATATGTGCGGAGCTGGTTGAGAAAAGCGGTTTGAATAATAACCGGGCCATGGTGTGATGTCATGCTGTCAAAACGTGTCAGTAGATTAGATTTGTGGAAATATTATTCTCTCTACGGTGGTATGTGGAACTTATTTTGCAGGGTCGGACACTATCCTCATATTTAAACTCTTCCGTGGTGTATTCAGAGGAGGAACCCGCCTTGCAATGCCGAAGACAACACTGCGCGCCAGACTCATCGTCATTGAAGCCTGGTTCAGGGGCTACTGAGGGAGTCCTGGATTAGGGGGTCTCCGGACAGCCGGACTATATCCTTTGGCCGGACTGTTGGACTAGGAAGATACAAGATTGAAGACTTCGTCCCATGTCCGGATGGGACTCTACTTGGCATGGAAGGCAAGCTAGGCAATACAGATATGTATATCTCCTCCTTTGTAACCGACCTTGTGTAACCCTAGCCCCGTCTGGTGTCTATATAAACCAGAGGGTTTTAGTCCGTAGGACAACATACAATCATACCCTTGGCTAGCTTCTAGGGTTTTGCCTCTTTGATCTCGTGGTAGATCAACTCTTGTAATACTCATATCATCAAGAACAATCAAGCAGGACGTAGGGTATTACCTCCATCAAGAGGGCCCGAACCTGGGTAAACATCATGTCCCCTGCCTCCTGTTACCATCCGCCATAGACGCATAGTTCGGGACACCCTACCCGAGATCCGCCGGTTTTGACACCGATAGCATGGCTCCATCGATGGCCTGGTATAGCCCATCTTCAGCACTGGCAAGACAAGACCCTCGCGAGGGGCCATGCCTCACGAGGCGGACGTTGCCAAGACCTCCGGAGGGAGCGGCCTCCTCAGGCTACCTCCTAAGGAGCGGAGATTCCTATGCAGGCGCCCACCTCATGACGTAAAGGTGGCGCAAGCCATAATGACCAAGGCCAGGCGGGCGCCAGCAGGCGTAGAGCAGCAAGTTTCCTCTTTGGTGCTAAGGAGGCAAGTGCAGGCGTGGAGTCCCGAGGAATCGGCCAAAGGTTTCCGTACCCATGCAACGAGACCAAGACCGCCAGAACAACAGAACAGATGTCATCACCGAGCCCACCATGGCGTCGAGCAGAAGCTTTACAGGCAAAGACCACCTTTCGGTAGGATAAGATGTATGCCCCCTTCAAAATTGGCCACTGTGTGATCCCTTCCCACCTTCGTTTTGGAGGAAGAGGACCGAGGCCACTATAAATATAGCTTAGCCACCACCATAGGAGGGGATTCGGGGTCGAGGATCCAACCCAAACCCTCACTAGCTCACATCCACACAACAACATGACTCCTAAAGTTGTTCTTCCCCTGTACTAGTTCATCATCATCCCCCTGTGAGGCTAATCCACCCCAAAGCAGGAGTAGGGTCTTACACCGCAAGGTGGCCCGAAGCTGGGTAAACTATCGTGTCCCTTTCTTTCTTGTTCATCAAGCTACGCCGTGGGGGCGGTGAACTGGCTGGCTGGAGAGGTTGAGTTCTTTGCACACGCGCCAGAGTTCGAACCTTTCTTGGGTCAGCAGAGCCCTGAATCCGACAGGTTCACTTAGACTTATTTGAGAGTTAGTAAATTTTGTATGAAATTCTCTCATGCTTCACTTATATTATTTTGAGAGACGAAAATTTTATGCTCATGTTGTTCACTTAAATTTGATTGAGCTTATCAAAAGGAACATATGAAACTAATCCCAAAGTGATAGATATTCAAGACGGATATAATAAAAACTTTCATGAAGATCATTGGATAAATTAAACTTGATTCTTTGTAATAGTTTTGAGATATGATGATAGTGATAAGTGAGTCATGTTGGTGAGTAGTTATGATTTAGTAAGAATATTGGTGTTAAGGTTTGTGATTCCCTATGCAAGCACGAAAGTCAATAGTTATGCAATGAAATTACATCCTACTTATGGTGCATTATTCGGTGTTAGTTATGCTTAATGCTCGTTTATGTGATTTTTCCTTTCTTGGTTGGTTGCTTCTCAATCTATTTGCTAGCCTCCACTTGTACTAAGTAGAAATACTACTTGTGCATCAGAAATCTTTAAACCCAATTTTTCCATATGAGTCCACCATACCTACCTATATGCAGTATTTCCATGCCGTTCTAAGCAAATTTGTATGTGCCATCTCTAAATTTCAAAATGAATTTCCTTTTTGTGTGCTCGTACCGCTCATGAAGCGGCAGGGGGTGGCCAATATTTTCCATGCTAGATGTGTTATTCTCAAGATGAGTGTTTATTCACTTATCATTGCACGAGAGTACGGTGGTAATAGGGATGCCCAGTCCCAAAATGAAAAATAAATTTACTTTATGTTGTCAAATAATGAATTCCTTGGAAAGTGTCGGTATGGAAGGCACCCGTGGATACGACTAGCCATGGATTGTGAAAGAATGGTGGAAAAAGGAATAAACTATATTTTCTGTTTGGGAACCGCCTATGATATACCTAGCATGGAAAGTGTTGGGAATTACTCAGTCATTTTCGTTGACGGGAAAAGTATGCCTCTCAAAAAAAATATCTCTCAAATTAAGCTTTGAGCTCTGGCACCTCTACAAATCCCTACTCCCCCCTGCGAAGGGCCTTTCTATTTACTTTGTGCAATTTTTATTTTTATTTGATTCTACATCTTCTCTTATAAAGCACCAACTGGGGAGCACTGTGATCATACTTGAGCATTGGATGGAGCTAATATGCGAGTGTATTTCATGAATGAATCAATGATTGAGCATGATGGGCTACGGATAGCTTTCTTTAGTGTTGATATTTTAAAAGACATGGTTGCTTGTTGATATGCTTGAGTATTGAAATATTCATGTCAAAACTTGACTATTGCTTTAACCCATATAAAAGTCCAAATGTCCATGCTACAAAATAAAAGAATATGTGATGAACATGTTAGGCAGCATTCCACATCAAAAATTCCTTTTTATCATTTACCTACTTGAGGACGGGCGGGAATTAAGCTTGGGATGCTGATACGTCTCCAATGTATCTATAATTTTTTATTGTTCCATGCTGTTATATTATCATTCTTGGATGTTTTACAATCATTTTATGGTAACTTTATATCATTTTTTGGGACTAACCTATTGACATAGTGCCCAGTGCCAGTTGCTATTTTTTGCTTGTTTTTTTACATCATATAAAATCAATATTAAACGGAGTCCGAATGCAGCAAAGCCTTTTGGAGAATGTTTTTGCACCAGAAGACCACCAGGGGGCCAAAGAAGTACTAGAGGGGAGGCCCGAGGTGGGCACAACCCACCCGTGCGTGCTAGGAGGCCCAGGCGTGACCTGGGGGTTGTGCCCCCCTCGGTGGCCTCCCGCGCCACCTCTTCGCCCTATAAATCCCCAAATATTCCAGAAAACCTAGGGGAGTCGACGAAACACAATTCCAGCCGTCGCTAGTTCCAGAACCATGAGATCCAATCTAGACACCATCACAGAGGGGTTCATCATCCTCATTGATGCCTCTTCGATGATGTGTGACTAGTTCACCATAGACCTACGGGTCCGTAGGCAGTAGCTAGATGGCTTCCTATCTCTCTTTTCATTCTCAATACAATGGCCTCTTGGAGATCTGTTTAATGTAACTCTTTTTGCGGTGTGTTTGTTGGCATCCCATGAAGTTTGAGTTTATGATTAGATCTATATCCATGAATATTATTTGAGTCTTCTTTCGATCTCTCATATGCATGATTATTTGTAGCCTCATATTTCTTCTTCGAATCTTTGGTTTAGTTAGGCTGACTAGATCGATTTTTCTTGCCATGGGAAGAGGTGCTTTGTGCTGGATTCGATCGTGAAGTGTTCTTTCCCAGTGACAGAAGGGGCAGCGAGACACGCATGTATCATTGCTATTAAGGATAACAAGATGGGGGCTATTTCTACATGGATAGATCTCGTCTACATCATGTCATCATTCTTATTACATTATTCCGTTTCTCCATGAACTTAATACACTAGATGCATGCTGGATAGCGGTCTATGTGTGGAGTAATAGTTGTAGATGTAGGCAGGAGTCGGTCAACTAATCTTGGACGTGATGCCTATATATTGATCATTGTCTGGATATCGTCATAACTATTCAATTTTTTATCAATTGCCCAACAGTAATTTGTTTACCCACCATGTGTTATTTCTTGAGAGAAGCCACTAGTGAAATCTACAGCCACTGGGTCTATTCTTTATCATATTTGCTTTCCGATCTATTATTTGCCTTTGAGATCTATTGTTATTTGCATTTATTTTCATATCTATTATTCTAAAAACCCAAAAATTCTTTGCTACACTTTTTATTGCATCTTTTATTTTGCATATTCGAGATCTATTTATCCAATCTCACAAATTTTATCCCGTCAACTTGACAATTTCTGG